>NC_067472.1:203812067-204112067 GCF_947179515.1 Apodemus sylvaticus
TTATACCATGGCCTCTGAGTAGTTAGGTCTGGTGTGTATTTGTGTGATTTAAATGTCTCATTTGGGGTCAAACACTTAACATTTGCTCTCAGCAACTCGAGGTAATTAAGGAAATAGGTATACGTCTAAATAATAATATTAATAATAATAGTAGTAGTAATGATAGTAATGATAAGGATAATTAGAGTAGTACAAATACAAGTAATAATAATAAAAAACCAATGAGAGTAAATTAGTCTATACCTTAACACATCACCCTGCAAAAGTTGTTTCTCTGACCTTTGGGAAAAGTAGCACTAATCTATGAACATGGACACATTGAGGAAGCAGTTTGAAAGTATGTCCAAAAAGACAGCAGTATGTCTTTTCATGATCTGTTATGTACCAGAGTGTGGGTTTAGGACCAGGTTAAAGATCTAGGTATGGATTTCATCTTGTCTAATGGCCAAAATTTTAACCAGACCGTTTTGGTTACTGTTATAGCAAGACTGTCATGATTGAATCTGTAGGCATACCCTACCAAGCACGTTAGAATAATAGCAGATAAAATCCACTAGTAGTCAGAACATGACTTCTCTCCCATGTATAGCACCACACTTCACAGAGAATGCAAGGCAGCAGTCAGATGTCTGCCAGACTCAGTTCATTTCTCTATGGACCAAAACTGAACTGTGGTTTCTTCAACAGTAGGTTCTTACCATCTACTTCTGGTATGTAACCAAGAGAAATAGTACTAGCTTATATTGTTTATGTAGCTTCAGGCTTCACTGAATAAAAGTACAAGGTGACTTTCTCACTCCTGGGACTGAATTTTTTGAACACAATCATCAGTTGCTGAAACAAGCTGCAAGTGTTCACTGCAGAGGGTCCTCCCTTTAACTTAAGATTCATGGTCTCCAGCTTGGATATTGAAGCCTGTGGACAGGGTGATTCCTATTGGATCCTTAAGAGCAGCCAGGGTCTCACTAACCATTGCTATCTGAGAATACTGAACTCTCAATTATTTCCACAAGTCCGCACTCAGCAAATGCATCATATAAGGATGCCACACTGATAACTGTTACATCACTACAGCACGAGGTTGTCTTACCACTGGTCCCTTTGCATGTCTGTGCCTAGATGAGGACAAAAAGTGAATCTCTAAGTGTCCTTTTTGCAATACTTACATTCCATTCCACATCTGTCCCAAACACACACTTTTTCTTCACTTCTCCTATTAGATCCTTCCCTATTATTCTCACCTCTCCTTGCTTGTTGGTCTAAGTGAAGACACAGTTTAGGTCTTTCCATATCACAGCTGGCCCTGTACACATAGACACAACCCAATCCCCAGACCGACTTGCTGCTAGCCAGTGCAGAGTTGTAAGTGAGGTGGTACTAGAAGTACAGGACTAGGCTGAGGGGCCAGGTCATCACTTGTAAATGTTCCTAGATCAAAACATGAGGAGGACACAAAGCATTCTGATCTCCAATGCTCTGCAGAGTACAAATTAATTTATGGACAGTGCATGAGGATCCAGACATGGCTCATTCCAAAAAAACTCATTCAATATGGATCCTATTTGATCTCATCTCCCATATGTTTGCTCATAAGTTCTCTACTCAATTCCTAATTTTCTTGGGTAACCTTGGCTCTAGTAATGAATTCATATACCTACATATAGACCAAAAATTCACATGCACAAAGTCTTCTGAGAAACAAAATAAATAGAAATCCTTAAACGTAGAACTCTATAAGCATTTACCTGCTCAAGAGCCTGCCTGGATTTCCTCAGTCTTGATGCATGTACCTGGATGTCGGGTGGGGGATCAGGCAGAGAACCCATGGGGAAGTAGAGAGTGTGGAGTTCTAGGGGAAGCTTAAAGTCCCTGAAAAACCCAAGACAGCAAGAGAAGGAGAACATGGAGCATTTTAACCAGTTGGGTAAGGACTTCCTACTCATCCATTAGCTCTCCTTAATTTGAACCAGAGAAAGAATAATAGTATTTATGTTGTAGACTCTGAATGTGTTTTCTGGGGAGACATTGTGGCTACAAGTTGAAGACCTGTTGGAGATATTGGAAGATAGGAAATCTTGCCAATTTTCCTATTGTTTAATCAGGTAAGTCACCCAGAAGACATCTCAAGTCCTGCTTCTTGGGATAGAGACAGAAATATACCAAGATATCTAGGTAGTTTGGTTTACATAGTTAGACCTGATCGAAAGTAAAGCCAATTCTAGAGAGGAGAGGAGGAATGTGTTGATATTTTGGTGATTCTCCATCAACAAGCAAAGAACCTCTCAGGTGATTTCATTAACACACTTAAAGAGCAGTTTATCCTCCTTGCTGCTGACATTTTCCTGTTAGCATAGTAAGAGGCATTTGTAGTCTATGAGATGTCAGGTACAGTGACATTTCTGAATGACAATCATGCATTTTTTGAGGTAGAATTTCCATATAAGGCAGGCTAGCCATATGATTTTCTTGCCTCAGCTTCAGTGAGGTTTGAGTGACAGTGATGTTGATGTTCTATTTAGACCTGAGTTACTAATATAGCATGCTCAAGTTCTGGAGAACCAAACCTCACAAATCATCAATATAGGAACCAGAGGCTAAAAGATACTTCACAGTTAGGCAAAGGGACAGGTGACCATAAAGAAATACTCATTGCTCACAAGCTGTGTTGCCATGTCTCTTAGACAACTTACCTTTAATTGGTCAAGAAAGATTCCGAGGGAGCAGAGGGATGAAGTTCTCCACAGACTGACTGGAGCCAACTGAGGAGACAGAGATTCTAAGCTGAATGAAGTAAGTGGCATGCCTGTTGCTTTCTGTTGAATGCCTCTCCCCTCTCTGCCTTGTGAGAGCACTATGCATCTACCTCCATCTGTGACACTGCTATCTTGATAGATGTAAAAGGCTGAAAGATTGGCCACAACACTGGTCATACAGTTTGGATTCCAGGACCATTAGCTATTTTATCCAGAGATATCTGAAAGAGAACATGATTAAACAGTGGTTGATGGAAGTCCAGGAAAAGGAGGAAGCAGTGGATGCCACAGTTATCATGAACTAACATACAAGTCTGGTTTCATGGTGACTCAGGGCAGTTTCTCAAGTGTACAGTAGAGTAAATGGCTATACAATTGTAAACAACCATTCTGCAGTATGTGTGTCTACATGTGCCTCTCTGTCATGGGAGGTTTCTCCAATTGTGTGTGATACATGAGTATATACAGAGATGAGGGTCTCCATGAGTGAGAGATTATGCTTGTAGATGTGAGCATTCATACATGTGTACTTAGTTCTCTGTGGGCCTTCTCTGCCTCTATGCATACAGCACAAGCAATAAATCAAAGACTTTGTTCTCAGGGGCTCTATTGCTGCCCTGAGAGCCTGTTACCAAGGCTCAAAGGGTATGTGAGCAAGAGAGAAATGTGAGAAGGCTGGGCTACACTTGTCAGGCAGGAAGGTCAATTGTGTTTGGAAGAGGGATGGAAGCTTCTCTGGATTCCTCTGTGTAGGAAACCATGAGATTGTCCATCAGTTTAATCATCCATACACCCAAGAAGCTGCATCACATACTGTTTTGCAGGTGTGTATTGTTGTGAGCATAGGTGAAAACAGGGCTTTTCACAGAGCAGCTTACAGCATAAATAAAACATAGATTTCTGTATAGGTCAAAGCTGTAGGCATTTTGATGGGAGAGCTCATTTCAACTTACTTCAAGTTGTACAACAATCTACCTACCTATTTGGTTCTCACTGTTTACAGCTCTGTTCCCTATCTTCTGCTTCCATCAGTATTTTTTCATACTCCTGCATCTGCTTTTGTCCCCTCTGTCTGTCTCCTGCCCTGGTCAATCCCAGTAGTTTTGACCTTTCTATTGGCTGTCAGATATTTATAATTAGCAATTAGCAGTAAGACAGTGCCAGAATATCTCTTGGATTGCCATCAGGCAATGACATTCATGTTTTGAGCAAAGTCAGCAAACTTTAAATCAGCAAAATTTAAAATCTAAAGCACAGTGATGGTTCAGAAAGGACAGTATCAAACTCCTGCCATCACTTAGCTCTTTATCAGTACAGATTTAAATATTGAAAATACAGAGATGCTCCTTCATATACAGTAAGGAATGTCACCTGAACAATGGGTGGATATGTGCACACAGCATGCAAATGTGGAGGTCACAAGACCATTTCAGATGTTGCTTTATGTTACCTTCTACTTTCACGGTTGTGAGCCAGCTTATGAAGTACTAAAAACTACAGTCGGATCTTCTGAAAGAGTAGTGCATGCTCTTAATCACTAAAGCATCTATCTAACCCTCACCTAAGATACTTCACATTTGTTTGTTTGTGTGTTTGATATTGATCATAAAGGGATAAATGGTTGGAGGTCAGCAGATAATTTCAGGAAGGTGGTTTCTTTTAGATCTGTATATTGAATTTAAGAATGAAACTTAGGTTACCACACAGAAAAGCTCAACAAAGTAAGATTTGGCAAACCAACAGAAGAAAAGAGCTCAAGAAACTGAGACATATTTTTACACATTCAGGAGTCCTATAAAATACTAAACTGAAAGATAGGTTTTGGGAAGACTTTGCACACACCAATACACCCAATGTCTGCTGCCTCACCGTCTGTGTGTACAAATAAGTTTTGATCAGTTGACTTAGAAGGCTTTGTTCTCCTTGTGTCTAGTCTATCCTATGGTATGTATATTATTTATTCTTATTTTTCTACTTCAGGATTCCTTGAGCTCTGAGGAGGGGTATTTAATGGAGAAATCTCATATGGAGTTGGGTGCTGCTCTTTCTCTCTTTCTGTCTCTCTGTCTCTGACTCTTTCTGTCTCTGTCTCTCTCTCTTTCTGCCTCTATCTCTTTTCTCTCTGTGTGTGTGTGTGTCTGTTTGTCGGACATTCCGTATCTCAGTCCCTCTGCATGCATAATGTCTGATTGTCTATCTTTGCATTTTTTTCCCATCA
Organism: Apodemus sylvaticus; assembly: GCF_947179515.1. Classification (NCBI taxonomy): domain Eukaryota; kingdom Metazoa; phylum Chordata; class Mammalia; order Rodentia; family Muridae; genus Apodemus; species Apodemus sylvaticus. Next base: position 203,817,039 of record NC_067472.1, read on the forward strand.
GATGCATGAGAAACCGGGGAAGATCCTTGAGGACATGGGCACAGGGGGAAAGTTCCTGAACATAATATATATTCAATTAATGACTTCACTGTACCTTTTAAAATGGTAAAAAAAAAGTAAAATGTAAAGATATAAATAATGATGCATTTGGAGCTTCTAATATGTGTATATTTACTTTCTTTAAAGAATTGGACACTGAAGGCCTCCGTTCTCTCATTCAGCTAGGGAAAGAAATGCCAATGCTGCCATTACCCTTAGCAAGGCTGGATTTTTATAGACAGATTGATTTTTAGAGCGGCTGTTCAGAACAGACTGCTTCTGGAACGCATGTAGTTGCAGGCTGATTTTGAGTGCAAGGGTAATACTATAAGTAGTGACAAACACTTCAGATCCCAGAAATGTCAACAGGCAATGAAAACTTCATACTTGTCTGATTAGAAATGCAGTTGGCCCACACTACTGTCTAATATTTTGTGAATGGATATTGAGAATGGTATTTCATATTGGGATCACAGATAACTTCTGGTTCAAAGTTCAAAGTACTATAATGGTGGGAGAATAGGAGCCTTTCCAAGACTCCTTGTTAGAACATAGGGTAACAAATGGATAAAGAGAGCGAATCTAAAATAAGAACTGTGGGAGAGTCACAGGACATAAGATGAGTAGAGCATCTGGGCAAGGATCCTTCCACTCACCATCTGCACCCTGGAGCTGGGTGGTTTCATTGCCCTCTGAGCACAGCCTGCCAGGAGAGAGCTGGGATTCCAGCAGTGATGTCACTTCTGGGTCACTTTCCCTCCAATAACAGTCCAGAGAGGGACAAGGAGCTCGTTTCATGGTTGTAGAAAGACAGCAAGAAGCTGCCATGCATAAGTGAGATCCTGAACTCAACACTTCCAGTGACTCCATCATGGAACTGTAAACCTTCAAAATGTAAGAAAAGCATTTATGTTACAAACCCTATTTAAGTAATGATAATTTATTATATTAATGACATCCACTTTGTCTGAAACCGATGTAGCTGCCCTAGTTCATTTTTGTGTCTTTCACTGTCAACTTGGTACATCCTTCCAGAACCCTTTAGCCTATGTTTCTTATAGACAATGTATTATGAGAACTTTCTTTTTCATAGATCAGGAAAGCTTTATGTTTTTAAAGAATAATGTGACCACATTTAATATTCCTTGTAATGTAGTTTTAATAAGTACCATTATTTTTATTTCTTACATGTTTACCTTGTTCTGTTTTGCATTTGTTTACATTATATTTTGTTTTACTTTTCTTATTTGTGGTGTTAATAGACCAAATTTTATGTAATTTAATCATGTATCCTCAATTAAAATATTAAGTATATTCTAAAAAAACAATAAATACAGACCTATCAGAATTACACCAGACTTCTTACCAGACACAATGAAAGCTAGAAGGTCCAGGACAGATCTCATTCAGACCCTAAGAGAACACAAATAAAGCCTAGACTACTCTATCCAGCAAAATTCTCAATTACCGTAATGAAGAAATCAAGATATTCCATGACAAAACCAAATTTATACAATATTTTTCCACAAATCCAGCCCTTCAAAGAATAATACATAGAAAACTCCAACAGAATGATGGAAACTACACTAGAAAAAGCAATAATGTAATCTTCCATTAACAGACCAATAAGACGGTAGCCACATAAACATAACTCCACTTTTAACAACAACAATACCAGGAAGCAACAATCAAAGACTAGAAACAAAGTGTTGAGCAGAGAGGGAAGGAATGACCTTACAGAGATTGCCCCCAAATAGGAATCCATTCCATATACAGTTACCAAACACAGACACTATTGTGCATGACAACAGTGCTAGCTGACAGGAGCCTGATATAGCAGTCTCGTGAGAGGCCTTGCCAGTACCTTACAAATACAGTGGGGGATTCTCTCAACCAACCATTGAACTGAGCAAAGGGTGCCCAATGGAGGAGCTAGAGAAAGGTCCCAAGGATCTGTAGGGGTTTGCATCCCCATAGGAGGAACAATGATATTAACTGACAAGTACCCTCAGAGCTTTCAGCTATTTAACCACCAACCAAAGAGTACACAAGGAGAGGATGGTCTGGTTGGATATCAATGAGAGGAAAGGCCCTTGGACCTGCAATGGATCATTGCCCCAGTGTAGGTGATGTAGTAAGAGTAATGTGAGTGGGTGGGTTAGTGAGCAGGGTGAGGGGGTAGAGAATAGGGCGTTTGGGGAGGTGAAATGTGGAAAGGAGATAACATTTGAAATGTAAATAAAGAAAACACCTAATTAAAAAGGAAATGTGAAAGAGAAACAACCAGTTATGATTGTACATGCATTTAAAATGAAGATGCAACAATGGTTGAAGTTGAGGAAAGGGAGTGTGTGCTGACTGGTAGCTTATGGGAAAGGCGTTAAGGATCATATTGTTTTCCCTTCCATAATTTCATGGTGTCTATCTGCAATGGAATGGCCATCCTCTAAGACCTTAAGATCTTTCTATGGACATGGAGCTTCAATATGCAATCATTTTTTAACCACTTTCCTTGGAGTTTATATCATTAGCTTTGCAACATGATCTCACTATTGTGTCAAGACAGTCTCAGACCTGGGTTGATCTCCCTCCTCCTGCCTTACAAGAGGCAGGGCTAAAATCATGTTCCGGCATACAGGATTTCTTTTCATTATCTTCTTTTTCATATTTGATTAGGAATTTTTATTTCTAACAAACTTCAAAGTTTTATAAAATGAAAATTATTTTTATTTAAGTAGCTCAAATTTATATGGATAAGAGTAATGCCTTCTCAAAAATAGCAAACATTGATTATATGACTAATCAGTTAATCTAGCCAGTGTCATAATGGGAAGCACAATTATGAGATGACGTCGTTTCCCTATAACTTGGACAGCAAACATACTTATTAATGTAGCAGGCTATATGATTGCTAAATATATGTAGCTTCTTTTCTTATGATATTGGAAACATCTAGAGTAGAGTTCTATACAGGTATGCCTAAGGCCTTAGTAATAAGATGTAAGGGTGGAATTTCAGCCTCTTCGAAGTAGTTAATTGTGGCTAAATATAATTTCAGAATTGTCACTGACTAGTAACTATTCCATCTCTTCTACAATGGTAAATATCAACTATCAACTTGAGTGGATTTAAAATTACCATGGAAACATATCTTTAGGTATATCTTTCAGTATGTTTTCAGGAAAGCTTATCTGGGGAGAGAAAACACACCCTGAATGTGGGTCCATGCTCTCAAGGGCTGTGATCCTTGACAGATTAAAAAGGAAAAAATAAGCTGAGCACTGCCTTTCATCCCTCTCTGATTCATGAGTAGATTTAACGTGGCTAGCTGACCCATACCTCCTAAACCAAGATGGGCTGTGTCAGTTCAAACTCTAAGCAAAATGAAACTCTCCTGCTGTGGTCTAAGCCACAGTTAGTGACAGACTCCTAGGCACTGGCACAGAATGGCAAGTGATATGGATTCTTGTCATAATGAACTAAACTGTACAGTGTGGAAGCAGATGACAGAATGTTGAGTACTGATTATGTAGTCCCTTCCAGCACTGTACTGCAGCCTTGTGTATCTGACAGCATATGGCAAAAATGATGATTTTAGGTTATGAAAGACACTGTACCTCAGTTTACCCTCATGGTAGGAAAGGAAACATGTAGTTGAAAAGAATATGGGAATATGTCTGCCTGGGATGGTAGGGAAGAACTCTGCTGCAAGCCTCTAAGAATCAAGGCCTCCCAATAATCCCTGTAGTAAGCTTAGACTCTACAGCTACAATCAAGCCTCAAAATGAAGGCAGTCATGCAAACAAACTGCCATCACTTTCATCTTCTCCTCAATATCTCTATGCCTCAGAACACCTGACCTGCTCCTGGATGTCTAAACTGTGGACAAAAATCAACATTTATTGTTTAAATGTTCTAAGTGTCCCAGTAAGTTAATCCACTGCATTTTTAACAGGATCACCGCATGGGCATGATAGGGCATACCTTTAATTCCAACACTTAGGCAGCTATGCCAAGAAGATCTGGAATTCAAGATGACTTGAAAATCATATCTTCATTAAGTTGGTAATGTATGCTCTCTCCATTTTCCTTTTGGAGGCACTCAGGGCAGACCTCAACAAATATAAGAAGATAGAACTAATCCCATGCCTCCTATCTGATCACTATGGAATAAAAGTGGTCTTCAATAGCAACAGAAACAACAGAAAACCCACATACACGTGGAAATTGAACAATACTCTACTCAATGATACCTTGGTCAAGGAAGAAATAAAGAAAGAAATTAAAGACTTTTTAGAACACAATGAAAATGAAAACACAACATACCCAAATCTATGGGACACAATGAAAGCAGTGCTAAGAGGAAAACTCATAGCCCTGAGTGCCTCCAAAAAGAAAATGGAGAGAGCATACATTACCAGCTTAATGACACACCTGAAAGCCCTAGAACAAAAAGAAGCTATTTCACCCAGGAGGAGTAGAAGGCAGGAAATCATCAAACTCAGGGCCGAAATCAATCAAGTAGAAACAAAGAGAACCATACAAAAAATCAACAAAACCAGGAGCTGGTTCTTTGAGAAAATCAACAAGATAGATAAACCCTTAGCCAGACTGACCAAAGGGCACAGAGAAAGTATCCAAATTAACAAACTTAGAAATGAAAAGGGAGACATAACAACGGAAACTGAGGAAATCCAAAAAATCATCAGATCCTACTACAAGAGCCTGTACTCAACACAACTGGAGAATCTGGAGGAAATGGACAATTTCCTTGACAGATACCAAATACCAAAATTAAATCAGGACCAACTAGACCATCTAAACAGTCCCATAAAGCCTAAAGAAATAGAAGGAGTCATAGAAAGTCTTCCAACCAAAAAAAGCACAGGACCAGATGGTTTCAGTGCAGAATTCTACCAGACCTTCAAAGAAGAGTTAACACCAATACTCTTCAAACTATTCCACAAAATAGAAACAGAAGGAACACTACCCAATTCCTTCTACGAAGCCACAATTACGCTGATACCAAAGCCACACAAAGATCCAACAAAGAAAGAGAACTTCAGACCAATTTCCCTTATGAACATCGATGCAAAAATACTCAATAAAATTCTTGCCAACCGAATCCAAGAACACATCAAAACGATCATCCACCATGATCAAGTAGGCTTTATCCCGGGAATGCAGGGTTGGTTCAATATACGGAAATCCATCAATACAATCCACTACATAAACAAACTCAAAGAACAAAACCACATGGTCATTTCATTGGATGCTGAAAAAGCATTTGACAAAATTCAGCATCCTTTCATGCTTAAAGTCTTGGAGAGAACAGGAATTCAAGGGCCATACCTAAACATAGTAAAAGCAATATACAGCAAACCGGTAGCCAGCATCAAACTAAACGGAGAGAAACTTGAAGCAATCCCACTGAAATCAGGGACCAGACAAGGCTGCCCCCTTTCTCCTTATCTTTTCAATATTGTACTTGAGGTACTAGCTCAGGCAATTCGACAACATAAGGAGGTCAAAGGGATACAAATTGGAAAGGAGAAAGTCAAACTATCATTATTTGCAGATGACATGATCGTCTACCTAAGTGACCCAAAGAACTCCACTAGAGAGCTCCTACAGCTGATAAACAACTTCAGCAAAGTGGCAGGTTACAAAATCAACTCAAGCAAATCAGTGGCCTTACTATACTCAAAGGATAAGCAGACTGAGAAAGAAATTAGGGAAATGACCCCCTTCACAATAGCCACAAACAGTATAAAGTATCTTGGGGTGATTCTTACCAAACATGCGAAAGATCTGTATGACAAGAACTTCAAGACTCTGAAGAAGGAAATGGAAGAAGACCTCAAAAAATGGGAAAACCTCCCATGCTCATGGATCGGTAGAATCAATATAGTTAAAATGGCCATTTTGCCTAAAGCACTATACAGATTCAATGCAATACCCATCAAAATCCCAACTCAATTCTTCACAGAGTTAGAAAGAGCAATTCTCAAATTCATCTGGAATAACAAAAAACCCAGGATAGCTAAAACTATTCTCAGCAACAAAAGAAAATCTGGGGGAATCAGTATCCCTGACCTCAAGCAATACTACAGAGCAATAGTGTTAAAAACTGCATGGTATTGGTACAGTGACAGGCAGGAGGATCAATGGAACAGGATTGAAGATCCAGAAATGAACCCACACACCTATGGCCACTTGATCCTCGACAAAGAGGCTGAAAACATCCAATGGAAAAAAGATAGCCTTTTCAACAAATGGTGCTGGTTCAACTGGAGGTCAGCATGCAGAAGAATGCGAATTGATCCATCCTTGTCTCCTTGTACTAAGCTCAAATCCAAATGGATCAAGGACATCCACATAAAGCCAGACACTCTGAAGCTAATAGAAAAGAAACTGGGGAAGACCCTTGAGGACATCGGTACAGGGAGAAAGTTTCTGAACAGAACACCAATAGCGTATGCTCTAAGAGCAAGAATTGACAAATGGGACCTCATAAGGTTACAGAGTTTCTGTAAGGCAAAGGACACTATCAAGAGGACAGATCGGCAACCAACAAATTGGGAAAAGATCTTCACCAATCCTACATCAGATAGAGGGCTAATATCCAATATATATAAAGAACTCAAGAAGTTAGACTCCAGAAAACCGAACAACCCTATTAAAAAATGGGGTACAGAGTTAAACAAAGAATTCTCACCTGAAGAACTTCGGATGGCGGAGAAGCATCTTAAAAAATGCTCAACTTCATTAGTCATTAGGGAAATGCAAATCAAAACAACCCTAAGATTTCATCTTACACCAGTCAGAATGGCTAAGATTAAAAATTCAGGAGACAGCAGGTGTTGGAGAGGGTGCGGAGAAAGAGGAACACTCCTCCACTGCTGGTGGGGTTGCAAATTGGTACAACCACTCTGGAAAGCAGTCTGGCGGTTCCTCTGAAAACTGGGCACCTCACTTCCAGAAGATCCTGCTATACCACTCCTGGGCATATACCCAGAGGATTCCCCACCATGTAATAAGGATACATGCTCTACTATGTTCATAGCAGCCCTATTTATAATTGCCAGATGCTGGAAAGAACCCAGGTATCCCTCAACAGAAGAGTGGATACAAAAAATGTGGTATATCTACACAATGGAGTACTATTCAGCCATTAGAAACAATGAATTCATGAAATTCTTAGGCAAATGGATGGAGCTAGAGAATATCATACTAAGTGAGGTAACCCAGACTCAAAAGGTGAATCATGGTATGCACTCACTAATAAGTGGTTATTAACCTAGAAAACTGGAATACCCAAAACATAATCCACACATCAAATGAGATACAAGAAGAAAGCAGGAGTGGTCCCTGGTTCTGGAAAGACTCAGTGAAACAGTATTTGGCAAAACCAGAACGGGGAACTGGGAAGGGGTGGGAGGGAGCACAGGGGAAGAGAAGGGGGCTTACGGGACTTTCGGGGAGTGGGGGGGGGCTAGAAAAGGGGAAATCATTTGAAATGTAAATAAATTATATCGAATAAAAAAAAAAGAAAGAAAATCATATCTTCAAACTCTAAGAGCAAAAAGGGAAAGATAATTAATTTCATTTATAGGGGAACACATATTACATTGCATAATAAACATTATATTTAAATAAACAACATGTGAAAGAAACTGTATTTATCTCCATAACAATCTTGACATCATTTCCATGTCATATAGAAAATGATCGATGTTTATAGAAAGTTGTAAGTGTGATGCAAGTAATATAGGTTTCTAATGTTGTCATAAATAGAACAGACATAAGTTACAGTAAAAAAAAAACCTGTAAGCTCATTAATCTCATCATGCCAAATCAAATAGAATATTTTTTCTGTAGGAAAATGTATGCTAAAATATGGGACAGCATATTGTTTATACAATGGTTTGCTATAGAGAAATAGTATGCAATATAAATCTTAAACAAATACATTTCACTCATTTACTTTAATTGAATTATTTTCAAAGAGAATACTCGAAGAATCCGAGGAAAAGATATGTGGATCTAAGACAAAAACTTACAAGCACATATGAGAAGAAATAGCTGAATACATTATTTGAAGGTTGTCTATTGTTTTCCTTTTAGGACTTTGTAATCTTGAGATTCAATACAGAACTTTAAGAAAATGACTGAATTCAAAATAATGAATATTGTTCCTGAATATTGTTGTAAAACATACCAAGTACATACATATTGATGGGAATCACTACTACAAAACTGTGTGGAGATGAATGTGAAGGGTGCACTGTGATGGAAAGTGACTAAGAAGACAGCATAATTACTCTTTCTTGTAAATAATGTACTGCAGATGAACAGAGTTTTAGGCATATAAGCTGGCCTGTAATTCTCTCTCAGGGGCACAGACAGAAACTTAGGAGCAAGCAGCTAGCTGATCTGGACAATGCAGCAAGCTTAATTTATAAGACAGAGAGTCAAGGAAGAGAGTCTTGTCAACCTCAGCTTCCCTACACCTTAGCAAGTGTACACATGTGTAGTGAGTGCCAACACATGTGCAGTGCATACGAGCATCCACACTATAAACTCATGTATATCCAAAACTTGTTAACTCAAGTAATGCTAAGTAAACGTAACATCAGAAATCAGATTACCTCACTACTATAACAGGCTCTTTAATAACAAAGAAAGAATTATGGACAACTTTGTGTTACTGCTGTTCATTACCATATATGCAGAGTTACTGTGGTAGTTTACAATCCTGTTTTCTGTATGGTTTCAGAAATCCAATGCCTATTACATTCTACCTGAACAAAATGTTGTATTTGTGGTATAAGGGGCACGTTTGCTGTGCTACAAATTCACAGACATTCAAACTTCCTTACACACAACCTTACTGATTACCTTAGAATCTGCCCAGTCACAGGTGTAGTTCCTCTTTGCTACAGGGCAAAGCTTCCTGGATCAGTGCCTCAGCCTCTGGCCTTTTTACATTTTACAGAGCTCTGGAAAATAGCTCAAAGAAAGAACACAAGGCTCAGGTCAGTGTAGGGTTGTTCAATCTCAAAGGCTTCTTACTAATACATTTATTTTCATTGTTAAAGAATCTTATTCTTTTCATTTGTGAGGCCCTATTACAGTATCTGAGAATGTGTTCTCACAAATCCCCAGCATGAAGCAATCATTATGAGCACAATTTCTCACCTCAGCCTTGAGACTGGATATTATTGTCCCTGAAATTTTAGGAACTGCAAGTGTAAAGAACATGTGTTTGGGGGTCATGATTTCATTATGCGAGATGAATATATGTAATGTCACCCTGTTTGACTCTGTTAGACAAAATATTAACCAGCATAATCCCAGACCCCAATCATGTGCAGATTATTTTAATTTCTGAGATAAAATTCTACTCACTTTTTCATTCTTGGTGTCTTCATCTCTCTTCTCTCTCTTTTCCTAGTTTTGAACACAGGCCTGAACTAGACGAGTCAGCACAACTTTGCATCTATGGTGTTCTAATTTTTTTCAGTTCTGCTGTGACACACATTTTTAAATAATGAGAAGCATTTTGCTCTGATTAAATGAAATACACAGAATTCGTAGTACTACTCAGTTGGTAAATTACTGGGTTAACAGACACAAAGTTTTGATATTTGTCCTCAGCACTGCATAAAACTTGCTGGTGCTGAATCTTTGCAATCTCAGTATCCAGATCCAGTGAAAAGTAGAGCAGAAATCCTGTATCATCTTATATAACTTATTATGTCACCCTGTGCTACAGGGTTTCCTGCCCAAAAAAGCAAATGAACATATGGCAAGTCAAATATTAATGTTTATAAACAAATTATCCTGCTCATGAAGGCAAGTGAATTTGCTTCTTTTGAAGGATAAAAACCTCCATGACAGTTGTCTAGACAGGTAAACTGCAGTGATAGGAAAGGAAATAAAATGTGCACCTGCTGAAACTCTGCAGACTACCATTTTGTTCTTTTTTTCTTTTTTTGGAACTATCTTTTATGGGGGATGGTTCATCAATCTTCCTTGGCGACTGCCTTCCTCATGGCTGCCAGGACATTGCCAGCTCCTCTCGCTTTCTCGTGGCCCAGATGTGCGCGCCCACCCTCTTCTTGATGAACTAGACTGCGCAGGTGTCTGTGGACACTGAGCGACTCCAGGGCGCGCTGCTCTTGGGGAGCGAAGCCCTGCACCTCCCGGATCGCATCCCTCACGAACTTGGTGCGCTTGATGAGGCGCCCGAGGCCAGCTGTGCCTTGGTTCCCTGATGTTCTTCTTCACCTTGTGGCTTTGTTGAGGCCATGGCCATGGGGTAGCGCAGGGCCATGGCTGCTGCTCTCCTACCACAGCCAGGACAGGAAGCCCAGTTTGTTATTTCAAGCTTATTCTCTAACCTACTTTCCTGGAAGTTGCTAGTTCCTTCTACTCGATTATCCAGGCTCCATCCGTTTACCTTTATCATATATTGTGCACTTCATGGTTTGTGGAGGACTAGGTTTATTTCATTATTTTCTATAAATAATATAGCATAGACAACAATAGGAAAAAAAAACAGGTTTTCTATTTATTAGTCTATTGCAAATAGACATTATACTTCTTTGTCTCTAATCTTGATACACATGTGTGTTTAATCCAGAGAACATTTTTATGAAGTGCAACAACATATTGCCTAAATAGGCTAATTGCTAAAACAACATCACAGTCACTGGTGGTCACCATATCACTTCTAAATCAATTTTGTTTCTAGGGCAATGAAGAGAAAACAATATTAAATTTATTTCATTTAGGTTCATCTTAAACTTTGCACTAGATAAATATGACTGTCATTTAATTGGCTATACTTTACATTAATTTATATGTGTGGACATTATAGTTTGCAATTAATATTATGAAATTGAAATCATAAATTTTTGTTTTTGTATGCAAACCAATAAAGTTTCATATGATTCAAAGGAAAAAAGTTACATTATATGTATTCATTTAAATAAGTAAAAAGTCTGTTATATAAAACAAAAGTGAACATTTACATTTTTATTACTAAAACTACTAAAAATCTCAAGAAACATTTAAAAAAATCTATTCATGTGTCTTTGTGCTGAACTAAAATAATTTTTATAGATTTATTTCCCCTCTTGATTTAAGCATCTTTGATAAAATTAGTTGAAATCAGTAAACTCATTTTTCCGGTTTTCACTTTTTGAATTCATAATTTCTAATAGTGTCTTGAGGGTAGTATCAGAGAATCACATTAATTGGAAAGTGTTTAACAGTTCTTTACTTTGATAGAGTAGAGTAAGGAAGGAGTTTATGTTATTGTGGAAACCACTAAGCTAAGACATTCTCTCTCCTGGATGTTACCCTCACTATATACCTCCTATGAAGAATATTATGGACTTACAGTGAAAGAAAATATTTTGCCATCTCAGTAACAGAGCCTTGTAAATCTTGGTCTACTTTGATGAGACACTTACAACTTGAAAAGGAACTATGGAATTGATGTTTAAGCTTATAAACATTGAGGAATAAATGGACCTATAAACTAGATTTCAAACCTGCTGTATTGTGTATTGGGGGGCATCAGTAAACTTAAGATTTTATATAAAAAGCAAACATACAGTTTTATTATATGCAGAACATGTTTCACCAGGCTTGATTTAATAATATTTTGTTCCTCTTTTTATTGATATTTTCTTTATTTACATTTCTACTGTTTTCCTCTTTCCATGTCTCCTCTATAAAAATTGGGTACAGAGCTAAACAAAATATTCTCAACTGAAGAATACTGAATGGCGGAGAAGCACCTAGAGAGATGTTCAACATCCTTAATCATCAGCGAAATGAAAATCTAAACAACCCTGGGATTCAACCTCACACCAGTCTGAATGGGTAAGATCTAAAACTCAGGTGACAGCAGATTCTGGTAAGGATGTGGAGAAAGAGGAACACTCCTCCATTGTTGGTGGGATTGCAATCTGGTAAAACCACTCTAGAATTCAGTTTGGCAGTTCCTCAGAAAATTGAACATAGCACTACCTGAGGACCCAGATATACTACTCCTGGGCATATACCTAGAAGATGCTCCAACATGTAATAAGGACACATGCTCCACTAGGTTCATAGCAGCCGAATACATAATAGCCAGAAGCAACAAAGAACCCAGATGTCCCTCAACAGAGGAATGGAAACAGAAAGCATTGTACAATTACACAATGGAGTACTACTCAGCTATTAAAAGCAATAGATTCATGAAATTGTTAGCAAATGGATGGACCTAGAAAATGTCTTCCTGAGAGAGGTAACGCAATCACAAGAGAACACACATGGTATGTACTCCCTGATCAGTGGATATTAGCCCAGAATCTTGGAATACCTAAGATACAATTCACAGACAGTGTGAAGCTCAAGAGGAAGGAACACTAAAGTGTGGATAGTTTGATCCTCTTAGAAGGAGGATCAAAATGCCCATGGGGGGAGATTCAGAGAAAAATTGTGGAGCAGAGACTAAGGGAAAAGCCATTCAGAGACTGCCATACCTGGAGCCCATCCCACATACAGTTACTAAACCCAGACACTATTGTGGATGCCAACAAATGCTTGCTGACAGGAGTCTGATACAGCTGTCCCCTGAGAGGCTCTGCTAGTGCCTGACAAATACAGAAGTGGATGCTAACCGCCAACCAATGGACTGAGCACAGGGACCCTAATGGAGGATCTAGAGAAAGAACCCAAGAAGCTATAGGTGTTTGCAGCCTCAGAGGAGGAACAATATGAACCACCCAGTAACCCCAGAACTCTCAGGGACCAAACCACCATCAATCGAATACACATGGCGGGACCCCTGGCTCCAGTACCATATGTAGCAGAGGACGGCCTTGTTGGACACCAGTGAAAGGAGAGGCTCTTGGTCCTGTGAAGTCTGAATGCTCCAGTGTAGGGGAATGGCAGGACAGGGAAGCGGGTGTTGAGGGGTTGGGGAGCAAGAGGAGAGAAGATAGGATAGGGAGTTTTGGAGGGGAAAACTAGGAAAGAGGATAACATTGTGATGTAAATAAAATAACTAAAAACAATTAAGGAAAAAAGGTAAAAAAAAATCAACTGTATGAAAGAGACAAGAAGAGTTGTCAATACATAAACTGAACAATTCAGGAGGCTGTGTAAAAGAGAACAATGTAGAAAGTGAACCCAGAAGACTCAGTTACACACTCCCTCCCAATGGGAAATCCAGCAGAAAGCAGGGGACAAGGACCTGGGATCATTGAATAGGTATATAATCATGGGTATATAGGAGAAATCATGTCATTTGCCACAAAGCGAGTGGAAAATAACTTAATGTGATTTTGTACAATCATATAAAATTTTCTGATGAGTCATATAAAAATAAAAGGACAACTTTCTGAGTGTGCAGTTCCTCTGAACTAAAGAGTGTAAAAAAGCCTGAGATTCCACTAACTTCATAATTCTTCCCTTTTATTTTTCAGTGCTGCACATTTCTAGTTACTATGTTTTCCCCCAAATTACTTTAACTTTCAGGGTATTTTGAGCTTCAATTGGAATTTTACATCTTCCCCCCTAGATCTGTGAAAAATATCAGTAGACTGCTGATGATCAGTGGAGATATAGACTGGAGATGCATATGGTGGTTATTGAAGAAACTAGCAATAAAGATGAAATCTGTTCCAGGTATACAACTTCTCAGTATAGATGATACTGAAAGGACTTTAAGTCAGCAATACACAAATATACTTACACATATGTGTTTATTGATGTCATGTTTCAAGGAGTCATGTAGAAGTTTGAGCATAGCTGACCATCATATGAAGAAAACTGAAATAAAATATGCACATGTTAAATAATCTTATTAGAATATCTCAGTTAACCTTGAGTGATATCTTGGCCTCACCTGAGAAGAGTGTAGCAACTATGGATCACCAAGATGAAAATGGTCTTTAGGCATGTCTGTGAGGGGTTGTTAATTGATAGGGGAGGATCCATGCAACTGTGGACATTGCCCACCATTCCCTGGAAGGAGGTCCTGGGCAACTAAGCATGAGCTTGGGAGTCAGCCAGCAAAAACAGTGCTCATTGCTGCAGAAGATTCTGTTCATCATGGCTGGGAGTAGAGTATGCTGGAGCACAGCATTTTAGCCTTGCAGAAAGGCAACAAAGAAGAAGGGGTGCACTCCTCTGGTGGCCATCTCCTTTGCTACTGTTTATTCAACCTCAGCTTCCAGGTCAAAGGACACACACTTCCCACATTCAGAGTGGAACACCTGCCATTTGATAATCCCACCTGGAAAATATCTAACACAACCAGAAATATGCTTCTATGATTTCCTAGATGATTTCAGTCAACTTGAAAGTGTATAAACCATCAAAACATTTAACAGTCTATTTATTATTATATACATTTCTTCCACTTTGTTTGCAAAGAGAGTACTCAGGGAATTTAATCATCCCAGGAAGAAATTCCCATTAACTGCAATTCCTGGCCCAAAGGCAAAGTAATTCCACACTAATACTTGAACATATATGTTAATTGCTGCAATGCTTCAACGAAACAAGAAATAGAATGGGTCGAGCTGACAATTATCTGAAGAACATGAAATGTTCCAATATACATAAAATAAAATGTGCCAATCTACTAACAGAATTTATTTAAAATATTTCAGTTACACTTTAATTATTGCTTGGTACACCTTAGAGTATCAAAAGTACAAAATTAGAATTTCTGGTACTCATACTTCAATATTCATTTTTTAAAAAATATTTTAAATGAAAATTATCAATTATAAACATTAGTGAGATACAATATCATGAGTAAATAAATTTACACACTATTTCCTAAATAATATAAATTTCCTAGCTTCTTGTTTATCTTATGACAGGTGGGAACCTAGTGATACCTAGGCACTCAGACCAAGGGAGTCTAGGGAAGAAAGGATCTTTCTCTACTGGAACAACAAATATGGTAAGTCTCAATGCAGTTTCAAATGAAGGTAATTTACATGGAATTATGAGAGACAAATTTAAAATGTAAATGTTATTTTTGTGTTTATACTAATGATCCTCAAATGTTTTCACCCAAGTGGTCATATATCACTTTTTCTTTTTATTGCCACTGGGATTAGATAACACAGGTCAATGCCCTTATCAGTTAGTCTTTAGCCTGCATTGCACTCTGTGCTCAAACACTGACCCAAGAAAGTCACGTACAATGCTGAGGTCCAAGGTGCTCAGATTACTCAAAGGTTTTATTACCTACTGAGGAATTTCAGGATTAGGTTCTGAACTTTTTTGTTTGTTTTTTGTTTATTTTTTATTAGATATTTCCTTTATTTATATTTCAAATGGTATTCCCTTTCCTTGTTTCCCCTCCAAAAACACCCTATCCCATTTCCCCTCCCCATTTACCAACAATCCCCCCCACACTTTCCTGACCTGGAATTCCCCTACACTGGGGCATCGAGTCTTCATAGGAGCAATGGCCTCTCCTCTCCTTGACGTCTGAAATGGCCATCCTCTGCTACATAAGTAGCTGGAGCCATGGGTTCTCTTTGTTTGGTGTTTTAGTCTTTGGGAGCTCTGGGGATACTTGTTGGTACTTGTTCCTCCTGTGGAGCTGAAAATCTCTTCAGCTCTTTGGGTTCTTTCTCCAACTGCTCCTTTGAGGAACCTATGCTCGGTCTATTGGTTGGTTGTAAGCCATCGTGTGTTGATCCACCTTTCAAGAAGGATCAATGTACCCACACTTTGGTATTACTTCTTCTTGAGCTTCATGTGATCTGTGAGTTGTATATTGGGTATTGGGAGCTTTTGGGCTAATATCCACTTATCAGCAAGTGATTACTGTGTGTTTTCCTTTGTGATTGCTTTACCTCAGTCAGGGTGATATTTTCTAGTTCCAACCATTTGCCTAAGAATTTCATGAATTCTGGTATGCACTCACTAATAAGTGGATATTAACCTAGAAAACTGGAATACCCAAAACATAATCCACACATCAAATGAGGTACAAGAAGAAAGGAGGACTGGCCCCTGGTTCTGGACAGACTCAGTGAAACAGTATTCGGCAAAACCAGAACGGGGAAGTGGGAAGGGGTGGGCGGGAGGACAGGGGAAGAGAAGGGGGCTTACGGGACTTTTGGGGAGTGGGGGGGCTAGAAAAGGGAAATCATTTGATATGTAAATAAATTATATCGAATAAAAAAATTTAAAAAAAAGAATTTCAGGAATTCATTGTTTTTAATAGCTGAGCAGTACTCCATTAAATGTACCACATTTTCCGTATCCATTCCTCTGAACTTCTTAGAGAGCAGAAACTGAGTTTTCCTTCCTCATGGTCATGAAAATGCATTACCCTCCTATGTGTAAATAATCCACTCATAGCTATGCGAAGTTTTTTGTTTCTCATTTCAATAAATAGGCTATTTGTAAGACAGCTCCTAAAGTTGAACATTCCCTAAAAACTCTTGTGCATTACATTTTTAATGGGGAGAGACATCCCAATCCCAAGCCTACCACTTGATTACCATTATAAGGAA
This sequence comes from Apodemus sylvaticus, assembly GCF_947179515.1. Lineage (NCBI taxonomy): Eukaryota > Metazoa > Chordata > Mammalia > Rodentia > Muridae > Apodemus > Apodemus sylvaticus. Next base: position 203,833,631 of record NC_067472.1, read on the forward strand.
ATCCCATGGTGGGATTATTTACCAAATTCATAAAACTCAATCACCACATGTGAGGTTCTATTCACTCTAATTTCTTTAGCAAAAGAGATCTGTGAATCCAATACAAACATGCAGCAATACAGATGCACAGACCTGTGTGTGTGTGTGTGTGTGTGTGTGTTTGTGTGTGTGTCTGTTTATGTGCATGCATGAGCACGTGTGCTAGAGATCTGGAATGGCAGCAGGCCCGACCAATGATTTTGATCTTTCCTGTCTTTCTTTTTCTGTCTTAGAACATCCTCAGACACCATGATGTCACTCTACCTCCACAAGAGAGATTCTAAATCTTAAGTGCGCTAGAGCAGAGCAATGAAATCAACAACGATTCTTTGTTGGCTTCTTACACGAGCCTGAGGAAAAACGTCTTCTAAATGGCAGCCGAACTGGAAAAATGTGGACAAGGAGAAGCCGCCTTTGTGCTCTCTCACAAATTCCTCACATGAGAACCTGCGGTTTCTACTCCTTTCCTGGAACTCTTCCCTTGTTCAACCTGCTGTTCTATTCAGGGTTCCCTCCTTGGCTGACAGCTATGGAACTTGAGGCTGCCATCTCTTTATCAGATTTCTGGCAGCTCACACACAGGCTTTTTCTTGCAATTCAAAGACATGAGGACCAAAGGTGGTGGTATCATGAATAAGGAATATTATTGGTAGTAGACTTAGTTCTTGAACCTGTGCACACATGATCCAGATCATAGTGGAAGAAAAAGGGGACCAGAAAACAGGGTGTATCTGACCTGGTAGGTATTTTGATTTCCAAATCTCCTCTCAAGAAATCACTGGCTTGTCTCTGATGGGTAGCCAAGCTCAGTGAATTCCATGGGAGAGAAGTAGGGCTTCCTAGAGCTCCACAGTCACCAGAGGATTGTGGACTACTTGGGGTCAGTGTGGTTAAGCACAGTTAGGCTTTTTTCAAAATGGTCATCATATTGGGTAGGCAGAATAAAAAGTAGAAAGCAGAGCTGTCACCAGGAAATAACTATTACAGCCTCAATGACAAGTGTGCTTTACCTATAGTAAGGGGATGGTAGAAAAGTCTCACCAACCATAAGAGGCCCTGAATGGTGAAACAGAATATAAGGAGATAGATACACATGACTCTGAGGAGCTCAGACTCTGGGGAGGGGTTTTATGGATATGATTTCATTGACCTTCTGAAGACTGTGTGATGAGCAGATATAACACTTCCTGGCTACAAAGATAAAGCTCAGGTTTACAGATGAGCTCAGGTTCCACAGTTTGCATTATCCTTGTTTTATACCTCCTAGAACAAAGTTTCTTTTGGGTTTCCACTGGTGCTTTCCAGCAAAATAAAGGCATTCTCTTGAGATCATAGTAAATCTCCCATTATTTCTTTTCTTTTCCAAAAATAAATCACTCTTACTAAGGAGTCATATAAATTCCCAGACATCAGGTTTCCTAGTCTGAGTTTATCCTCTTCTTAAGCAGAGTTTCTGGCAGGGTTGTGAATCTGTTTTGAATCTTGGACAGACCTGAGGGTTGAAGCAGTTCACCAGCATCTTTCGGTGTAGCATCTGACTAGGTGCCAACAGCACAGAACTTCCAGGAACTAATCACCCTCGGTATCTAGTGTCATTACCTAATGACATCTGATGAGGTTGTGCACTCCTGGAAAGCAATATACAAACCTTCTATGTGGACAAAGATTCATATTGTGATTGAGAATGGAAGATTGTGAACACGGTCTTTATTTTCTAGTTTCAAATTTATGAGGACAACCAGTTTCCTCAAATTTCTGTGGGTCCATCTGGTTCCTCTTGAGTGCTGAGGTGAGAGTGGCACTAGACCACTTTAGCAATGCCCATTGACAGTTGAATGTTTGCTGAATGTGCCATTTTAATGGAAGACTGTGAATATTCTCTTTCCAGGCCAAGGTATGGAAATGGATGTGGGATGTCAGCGTGTGCCTTTTTAAATATGAGAAACATGTGAAACCAAGTATACAGAGGCCAGATTTCCTTAGGTCCTCATTTAGGCATATAATTTTCTTTGCACAACTTTCTCTCTGCTCTATTCTGTTAAGACTCTGTAGAAAAAAATCCCCTCAGAAAAAAAGTACTAAGAGATTTTAGAGAATTTTAGAAGATCAAATATCTTCAAGGTACGTTTTCATTCTCAATGTGGGGGACCAAAAATCTACAGAGTAGTACAAGGCTACTCACAGAAAAGGCACAGATGAAGATACTAGATTGAATGAAGGAAATATTCCTTCAGGATTTCAGTACAGAGGACAGGGTGGCAGGGAATGGGGTTCAAGTCATGCCTGAGATACTGATGCCCCTGCCAACTTATTTTCTTTATCTTTTTGCTGACATTAGAACTGTTCTAATTATCCATTTTGGTTTGGTATTGCAGAGGACAAAACAAGTTTTTAAGAGAGATGAGGAGCTGAAAAAGGAATTACAAAAGGAATACTTGGAAGAATATCTAAGCTACTTGGCAAAGAAAGTCAGTATGAGAAGCATGGAGACAGCAGAAGTCTGTGTCACCTACTCAGTCTGTTTCCAGGACTCTCTTGTGCTGTCTCAGTGGAGTGTGTTATTTAATAAAAGTGCTCCACATGCAATGTGCACATGAAGCAAACACACAAATACACACACACACACACACACACAATGGAGTGGCATACTGAGAATACTTAGACCTAGCTTACTGAAAACAGGAAATGAGTAAAGTAGAATAATGGATTTTCAACACACCAGGGATACAGGCCCTACACTGAGATGTCAGACTTTAACAGAACTACATTTGGTTAATATCTTGGCTGACAAGAATTTGCTTCCAAGGTTTGAAGCAGTGGCCTAAATGATTTTCCCTTCCTACAGAAGAAGAATAAAGAGGAACTTGCCCAAAAAGTAGCCTTCTGGGAGGAGATAAGAAACATTCTAGTAACATCAGGATTTTTCAAATGGGCTTCCAAGCCATTTGGAAAAATGTATGGTTCTGAAGGAAACAACTTTGGGGAGGTGGGCTCTGGAGCACCATTAACATCAAAGAAAGCCCAGCCTTCTTTAGTAACAACAAGGACCCTCAGCCCACCAGTGGTGTCTTCAGGAAAGGAAGACTGTGAAGAAGCAGCCCCAGCCACATCACCAGCTTCCAAAGAGGCTGCAGAAACATGCACCTTGGAAAGTCCAGGTGATTCACCACAGGTTTCTGACTAGGACAAGCCTTGTGTAGAAGTGGTTCCAATTTCTTCTGGATCAGTCACACATGAGTGCAACTGAAGCTCATAAGTAAGGTAAGGCAGAGATGCTGGACAGGTGTCTCAAGTCTGGAGAACTGGACCCCACAGAGAATACTGAATCTCCAGCCATGTGTTCAATATTTTGCTATCAGGGATCAATTTAGTTTCCTCTGGTAACAGAACCTCCTGTGTTGAGTGTTGCCTTTTTCCGTCCTGACAATCTGTCTTGTCAGCTTGTGCAGACATAGCAATATTTCTGGATGTGTCTGTGAGTTGATGGTAAGAAAGAAAAATTCTGAGCTTGCCTTGCAGTTCTGAGGCCACAAGGGTCTCTCTTTCCCTACAATACTGTACTATTGTGGATATCCCCTGATGGTCTGATCTTGAGAATAGACTGTCTTTCTGCTGTGTGCAGCCTCTTAATACCTGATGGCGTTTCTCATAGGCTCACAGCTCTAGTGTAAATGCTCCATATGATTGAGCATGCCCACAGCTGGCTTCTTAAAGGAGGACTCTATGAAATACTTGCAGTTTGACTCTATGTCTGGAAGTCACAGACTTGTAAGTAACTTGTGTGAGACTGTGCCTAAAGAAAATCCCAGCAGGACACAGGAAAATACATGTCCAGATCTTAGAATCCAGAGGCCAAAAAATCTGGAGATATGAACTAAGAATAGAGAAGACATATCTCTGCCTGGGGAAACACAGCAGAACTTTTCCTATTCTCTTACAATTTAGATCCCTGGAGACAAATGGTCCATACCTCAGTTAGAAGACTTTGTCCAATGAATCCCTCCACACACATAGATATTTTATAGTCAGCCCAGATTCACAACCAAAAATATTGCTCTATCCGCTTAAGCTGACAGTAAAGTCCAAGGCCCCATCTCCCAGACACCAATACACAGAACTCAGAGTAATACTTCCCGCCCATGATGAGGAGCAGAATGAAGGAAAGAATCCCAATGACTTTGAATTTCTCTCCCAGGCTGCCAGACTGAGTACTGCTCAGAGATACCAGGCCCTCTCACCTCAGACTTTTCTAAATTTTTCATTACAATTCAGAAGAGACCTGTACCTGCTGGTCCTCCCTCAGGATTTATGTGAGAAATTCCTCCCCTCAGGAAGGCAGAACACTAAGAAAAGAATCAGGAAATGTGGTGTATTATGTGGAGCCTTGGAAAAGATATGAACACTTCTCCTGATCTGGGGCCATTTCTTTCCCCTTGATTTTACATGACTGCCAGGGAACATATTTAGAGTATATATCCACACACATCACCCTCCAGAGGGAACTATGTGTGACAAGGACTGGCCATCTTGAATTTGATGACTGTATTTGGTTGCTTTTCAGAGTCCATGGAAATGAACACTATAATTAGAAATTTTCATGGTAGTTGGGGGCTAGAGCCAGTAATTCTAGTCACTCACAAAATGAAGCTAAAGGCTTCCTACAAACTCAAATCAGCTCCACAGTCTGAGTGTCATATTACCTAAAGGATAAAGAAGGCAGCCCGAAAGCATAAGGCAGCCAGGGAGGCATAAAGCAGGAATAGACATGGTGCCTAGTTGCAAAGAGAAAAGGAAACTGCTTTTGTGTCCTTGACTTCGTACCTACTCTGGTAAGCTTTGGAGTATAAATTATCAAGACACCTCAGGACACCTGAGCAGACCTGCTGACTGCTACAGGAAAGAGCCTAGGACCAGGAGGTGTCAGGATGAATATCTCCAGTTCCACTCAACATATTTTCCTTTTTACTGTATCTCAACAAAGCACAATAGCACCCAAAACAACACAGAGAGTAGGAACAATGAGATGTATGCACTGGTGTGGCCTGCGTCATGTGTGTATGAGAGGATGGGTCTAAGTCCTCCAAGAGTTGTGTTACCTACATCATCATTCCTCTCCAGAAAGGAGCCCAAGATTTTTGCTATGCACAAAATGAGGAGTATCAGTTCCTCATATAAGAAGAACTGGGTCTTCTTACATTGGGTTGGATTCATGTAAGCAAATGGAACTCGGTAACTGAGGGTACCTCTTGTCTCTCTCTTAGAAACAGCCTGCCTAAATAGTGCTCTGCACAGAGTCAATCCATTCCAGATCTTCTTCACTGACCATATATAGTCAATAGTGAGCAGTTCGAGTTAAAGGAGCATTTCCTAGTACTTTTACAGCTCCTTGTATTTTATGTCTTACTCGGAGTAATTCTTCAGTGTTCCAACTTAATAAGAATCTGCATGGAAAACGGTTGCTTGCAAGGATGTATTAAAAGTCTGTACAGACCACATACCTAAAAGATGTAAAAATGAAACTTAAGTATGCCAAGAGTGTCCGTTCTAATGATTATGTTTTGTATTTATGAAGAAGTACTTCCTTTGTGCCCAACCAAAGAGATCCTACAAGCTAGGTTTTCAAGTATTTGCACATGCAGAGCATACATCTTTTGATTTTCAAGGGAACACACTATTTGCCTAGAGAGTCCTTTGGATGAGTATCTCATTTTCAAAGACTGCTGCTCACAAAACAATTGAAATTCTTGTAACTTGCTAAATATAAGCCACAACAAGTTGGTTTGCTCTTAGGTTTTGTAAGATCTTGGAGTCAGACCTTGAGAAGTGCTGATGTGTAAGGCAGTCTCCTGTGACTTCGTGTTCTTCCATCCAATTGCATCTATTCTTACTACAATGCCTACTTCAATAATATAATATGCCCAATTGAAATTTGGCCTTTTGTGTCTTGGGACTCAAAAGGGAGATTATAGAGAAAATGAGTAAGGCACATGAGGCAAAAAGCACAATATACTGCCGGAGAAAAATATAGGCCAGTGTGGGTTGCAGAGGAAGAACTGCCACACGTAAGGCAAATTATGATAACTTAGGAAGAGGAGTCCAAAACAGTTTATAGGGGAGGGGGATAGCATTGGAGATTGATACACTGACCTCCTGTATCAGTGAGCATTTCTGTTGGCTGGCATTTATGGTTTGTATTGGAAAAGAATGCCTGATATGTGTTGATAACAGCCATCAGAACCATGCCATCCCTTGTCTTGGATGGACTGGAAAAGTAGTGGTGATTTTGAGTAGAGGGAAAACATTGTGGACTATTCTGAGCAAAATTATGGTGTGATCAAAGCCATCCTCTAGAAGTTAAAATGAAGGAGATGCAAAGCTGCTTGGTTAGGGAAAGTCAGGTGAGGTTTGGGAGCTGATACCATGGAATGATGATAAGGGGGGTGATAGTCTTGTGTGTGTGTGTAGGAGTGATCAGGGGAATTCAGATATCCAGGTAATAGGGATAAAGTTTGAGGAATCTGAGACAGGGCAGGATTCCAGTTAGGATCATGGTGAGGGCAGTGTTCATCTCATAAACATGAGTAGGATTTGTATAAGAGGACAGAACTTGAAAGTGAGATATAGTTATAAAGTGTGCAATTGAAGGCACATGTGAGATATTACAACTACATCAACAATGGGAGAATGAAGTGAGAAGGCTAGAGAGGGACCTGAGGCACTTATACATGCAGGCGGCTCATGAACTCGGTAAATATGGAGAACTGGCTGCAAGAGAAACAATTCCTAGCAGCTTAGGTGAATGTCTAATGAGGAAATCAGGGACCACAGTGGGGATGAAGGAACAACAAGGCTGAAAGGGCACTGGATATGAGGTTCACAGAAGCCATAGGATGGGGACACAGGAAGCAGGAATTCAGGATGGAACCTGCTGGAGTTCCGGGGATATTGACTTAATGTATTTTAAACCATGGAAGGCAGATAATGCAATGTCCAGTAATGTCATAAAATCTAGTTATACTGTCACTCTCCTGGACCCCCCAGCATTCAGGAGGATAGAGTGCAAGTTGGTGAATTTGGTGCCACGTTGAGTGAACAGTAATATTGTGCCTCAAAACAAAAGTCACTTGATGAGAAATTGGCCATTGTGGATTCTGTTATAACTGTCATACTGAAGCTGGCATCTAGGCCCTAGAATCTAGGGGAATTTGAAGAGGAGGCTGCTCTTTGGGAATGGGTTAGCAGATTACTGTCATGTAGGAGCTGTGAAATAGTTTGGACATGGTTTCTTCTTGTTTATTGTTTTTTTTTTTTTAATTTTTTACTTTCTCATTGATTTCACTTTAGATTTCCAAAAGCTTGATGTTTTAAATGATAGCTTAGGTGTGAGTATACATACATAAACACAGTTGTTTAATGGCTCATGTGGGAAGCCTCTGTGTTCATACACAACTTAGAGAAAGAAACGAGAATGTGCTAGAAGCCTGCTCGAAATCTCACTTTCTCCCTCGAAGAATGAAACCCCTCTTGCTCTCACCATGTCTTCCTCCATTTTACATGTGTACCGCTTCCATTCTAACAGTGATTCAATTGCAATGGGTAGAAATGTAACTTTTACAACTGGCTTGCATGGCTTAACATCTGCAAGATTTATCACCATTCATGCAAGCAATTGTTTGGTGGGTTTTTACATATGGAGACCCAGTGAAGGAAGAAGAAAAGTAATGGAAAAAGACATAGTATGATCATATGACAGTAATACTATACCACATCAGAAGGACAGAAGTAGCTCCTTCTCACATAGGGAGAAATCCCATGGGTCTCAGGGGCAGCATACAATAAAAACAGCTGCATTATCAAAGAGATTGTTGAAGAAGTTATCAGAAATATTGATGAAGCAATCAGTCTGCTGTTGTCAGGAAGGAAGCAGAGATGGGTTAGAAGTGAAGACAAAACTTGGAATAGTTACTGTCTAGACATCAGGTTTAACTAAGCGTAGATGACCAAAAGGGCCTTGTCCTAACTGAGGGACAAGCTAAAAGTAAGTGTAGTGGTTGGAATACTCCTGTCCCAGGCAGGGTATTTTGGGGTATGGCCTTGATGGACTAGCATTGGCATTGTTGGAGGAAGTGTCTCTTTGCGCATGAACGTTGAGGTCCTCCTTGAGAGAGGAGGAGTCATTTTTCTCCTTTTTGCCTTTCAAACGAGATGTAGAACTCCATGCTCACCAGGCACCATGTTTGCCTGAATGCTATCATACTTTCTGCTATGTCGATAACAGACCAAACCTCAGTACCTGTAAGCCAGCCCCAATTAAATGTTGTCCTTTATAAGTGTTGGATTAACCATGATGTTGATTCACAAGAATGAAAACACCAACTAAGGCACTAAATGAGAAAAATGCAGTACATTTTGAACATTATGAATTAGGAGGACAAAGAAGATGGTTCCACATTACTGCTGCACATGACAGATGGCAGTCTACATTCAAGGATTTTGGAAATCACAGGAGAGAACAGATTGTTAATGTTCCTTGTGCCTCGCTTCCTTGGTGAATCAAGCATAGATGGCTGGGCTAACTTAGAATTCTTTGCTTCTTTTGTCTTCTCAGACCCATCCAACCCAGACAGCTTTCTGGTCAAGTGTAGAACTGCACACACATTTTGGATATCAAGTGGTGCTCCCTGAATCCATTGCTGTGGTGCGTGCCCCCAAGTATAAATAGTAAGTATGTGAGATTCAAGTCTGGAATTTACAATACAAAATCACCAATGTCTCAAAACTATTTAAAAACTGTCTTTGTACAGAATGTCTTGACTGATTGCTATGAATGCCTTCCTTTTATGTGCATATTCTAATGATCACCAACCACTCTTAAAAGACAGGATGACACCACTGCTGGTTTTTAAGACAACCTTTTAAGAAGTAACTTTAAGAGGCAGAGATTGAAGAAATTCAACAGGAAACACTATATGGGAGTTCCATGTCTTTTCCTTCCCAACGCTGTATTCTTCTGAATTCTTCAGGCAAAGTAGTGTTGGGTAAGCAATGAATATGATTAATTTATAATATGTTTTGTCACTTGATGTCCTAAAGAAACAAGCTAACCCCAGTTTTATATTATTGTCCCTTGTTCCTCACAATCAATGGGCAAGAATTCATTGTGCAATAAAGGGATCCAGAGACAGTGAGACAGAGAATTTTTTACACACAGGGGAAAGAGAAGGAGGACACAGAGGACAGAGTGGAGGACATTGAGAAGATTAGGAGAAGGAGGAGGACTATGAAAAATAGAAGGAAAATGAATATCGAGAGAAAGAATACAAAGAAGGAAGGAAGGAAGAGAGGGAAAGAGAGAGAGAGAGAGAGAGAGAGAGAGAGAGAGAGAGAGAGAGAGAGAGAGAGAGAATGTAGATGGAAGAGAAGGGGAAAGAAATCAAAGACAAGAAAGGACAAAAATAAGAAACTAGAGGGCAATTAAGATTGGACAGGGATGACAAGGTCTAGAAGGAGGACAAAGATGACAATGATGAATTGCAAAAGGAAGATAAGTTCACAGTTTCTAAGAGAATGGCAACATTTTGCAGAGAAGATGAGATGAGAGTTGGGAGGAAAAGAGAGAGATAAGAAGGGAAAGAGAAAAGGGAGAGATAGGGAGAGACATATGAGAAAGAAGAGAAGAGGAATGAGGAATGGAAATTGAATGAAAGGAGGAAGGTGGAGAGAAAGGTGGAGATGAGAGACAGGAAACTTGGACTTGGAGGCAAATGTGTGCAACTGTGAATCTGCCTTTTCTCATTTCAGAATTGGAATTTTCACACTGGTACCTACTGGATTAAAATAAATACCCAATTATCTACAGAGTGGGCTCCATGCCCACAGACAGGACACAGCTCTCTTTTGTGTATGTATCTTTGTGCAAGTAATCAAGGCCGTGTTTTCAGTCAGGACACAGTGCTGATTGGTTTTTATCATTTTTTCCTTACCCTCCTGGCAGTTCAGCTTCATCACCCCCTTCTTAGAAATCCATAGTAACCAAATATCTATGATTCTGGGATTAGTGAATGTACGTTTTCTCATATTTGAAATCTGATCATTCACTGTCTCTGAGATGCTATTCCTTTCTGCCCCATAATCCTGATATCTGAGGATACTAATACTCTCAGGAAAAGATTAAGGAAAGAGGACGTGTGTGTACCTCAGAGTCAGAGTGTAAGAGCAGCATGCTTGAGGCTCTGAATTCCAACCCCAGTAACATGAGGAAAAGAACAAAGTATGAAACTCATTAGCTTATTTAATGCTTATTCCCTGTTACTTTGTTCTTTATCAATGTCAGTTACAAACTTTCAGTCAGAGATCTGTATGCAAAGGACAAACTTGCACAAAAGGTAAATTATGCAAATCTTGTTCTGGAATTTTTTCTAGAAGTGTATGGTTCTCACCATCTAGGGAGGTGGTTTCTTCTCCTATGTTGTGGTCTGTGATCTCACACTTAGTATGATCAGATCTCTGCGTGTCAGATCAGACCCAGATAGTAAGATTCTATCTCTTTACTGCCTATCAGCCAGGACTCTTCCATTGAGTATAGATTCAGAGGAGATGCAGCAACATAGGGAAAGGACCAAAACGTGTCCCATGAAATAGATAAGAACCAGAAATTCAGTCATAGAGATCCAAAGTAATCTAAGATACTATATCACTTTCTCTCTCTCTCTCTCTCTCTCTCTCTCTCTCTCTCTCTCTCTCTCTCCCTCTCTCTCTCTCCCTCTCCCCCTCTCTCTCTCTCTGTGTGTGTGTGTGTGTGTGTGTTTCTATATACTTATAAATGTATATGTGTATACATTTTGCATTATTCTCCTTAAGCAGACACTTCCTGGCAGCTAAAGTGAAAAGAGAGAAAACTGTTACATGAAGCCACTGGTAGAGATAAACATTTTCCTGTCATTAAATCCAGAAGGACAACTATCTAACATGGATCCTTGTAAGAAGACCGTGTGTGACCATGTGGAAAATGTATTCTCTCTAACCCTGCAATAGAAAGAAACGAGCTTCAAATGAGCGGATTTGGACTTTTTTTTTTTCATCTACTCTATATAGATCACGAACACAGTTAAACTGTAATTCAATAAAGTCAATTTTTTTAGGACAAAGCTACGAGAATACAGCCTGGATGCATTGCTTTCTAAATACCCAAAATAACACGAGTCAAAAGTAAAGAATCCCAAAGAAACAGTCATGAACAGCCAAAGGCTCAGACAGTTGCTACCTTCTTGGGCCCTGAGAGCTTTAGCCCCTGCCCCACTGACACGTGCAAACACTTCACGCGCTGATTCAGCCCTCACTTTAGGCAACAGACAGGTCACGTTCTTGTCACTGGGCGTTGGTGCACCAGGGACTTCTCTGTTGATGAATCTGTGCTGTCCTGCTGGGACCTATGTCTGGCTGCGGCAATCCCCACCCAGTGCTGGTGCCATTAGTTTGGTTGCTGCACCAGACCCTTGCTGCCTGCCCCGTAGTGGGCCCCACTCCACAGCTGACTCGGGCTGAGCAGGATAACAAAGCTCCAGAGGTCTCTACAGCAAGCTAGTCTGATGGGGAAGTTGATGCCCCATCAGTCTGATGGGGTGAGATGCAAAGTGAACCTAACCTCACACGAGGCTAACTCGGAGAACCCTTGACTATCCCATCACAACACAAGCACCCACATGAAAGCAATGGCAGACCCTGACCAGGGCACTTGACTTCACAACAGTGATACTTGGCTCTGTCCATCTAAGTTCAGGCCATAGTAAAAATATTTCTGTTTCCATACACGGGCTGGATATGGAGCTTGGTCTTCATGTGGGTCCCGAACAACTGGAAGTGTGGACTGTCCCAAAAGCTGTAGCCTGGGTGTGGGATATGTTCTTCTAGCTGGGCTGCCTTGTCTGGCCTCAATGGGAGAGGATGAGCCTGGCCCTGCAGACTTGATGTGCCAGGATAGTGGGGTGGTGGTACTCAAGGGGGCCCCCACCTGCTCAGAGGAGAAGGGGAAGGAGAAAAGGGGGAAAGGGCCATGGAAGGGGGTGACCATAAGGGGGGATGTGAGCAGAATGTAAAGTGAAAAAGTTATAAAATACTTAAAAATTACTCATGTGTGTATGTGTGTGTGTGTGTGTGTGTGTGTCTCCAATACAAACACACATCGCTATCTTTCTAATCAGGATCTTCCCCATTCCCAGGATATGGTAAAGAACAAAAGGATATTTATTACCAATTGACTCTCTAGGGTCCTCCCATACTTCCTAGCATGTTCACACAGACCCCTCATCATCATTTCTATTCTACGTGTAAAGAAATTGGCTTCCATCAGGTCTGAGTCACTCAGAGCACTACAGTTCTTTCCTGACCAGAATAAAACTGTCTCAGCTGGGAGCATAGCTCAGTTGGGAGAGTGCTTGTCTAGCATGCATGGAAATCTGTGTTGGATCTGTAGAATGACATAAATCAGATGTGGCAGCTCCTGTGCTGATACCAGCACTCAGGGGGTGAAGGCAGGGACCAAGGAATTCAAAGGCTCTTGAGGGTAGCCTGGGCTATGTTGAGATACTATCAGACTCCCTTTACCTCTTATCCAATTTCCCCTACCTCTCATCCTTGGGATCTGGATTGAATGAAAGGAGGTATGAGGAAAAATGCAGGAAAATGAGGACAAGTCGTCCACATGCCTAGTAGCCCATGTCCTTCGCTAGGTTCAGTAGACACTGCAAAGCCAGACACAAAACTTGACCACTTAGAATCACTTGGTGAGAGGAGAGCTCTGGGTTCAGAGGCAAGTATGTAAATAGACTTGCAATAACAATTCCAGCTGCTAAATATGTCCTGTGTGCTAAGCACTACAAATGTCATGTATTCACAGAGTAACGTCAACGCTCACACAGCCCTGTAAGAAAATACTTCTCTCTGTGTCAGAGAGGAAAACAAGACTTGAAGGGATCGGTGAGCATCCCCTAAGGCCACTCAGCTCCAATGGGATGGAAATAAGGCTATGTATCCATGGCCAACCATTCATGTCCCTAGAATCCTGCATGGGCTCCAGAAATACAGGGCTGCCTGCTTCCCTCCCACTGGTTAGATTCTGCATACTGACACATTACCCCTGAATGAAGTCAACAAAAACCAGGGCATTTCAGCCCAGCTCTAAAAGGGCACCTGCAAAGAAATGTGTCCCGTGGGAAACTGGAAGCTCCTGGCATGGGTGACTGGGGCAGGCTTCTGGAAGAGTTAAGGTGACAAGGGCACAAGCAAACAGGGGTGTAGCGCTTGCTAACATGCACAAGGCCCTGTGTTTAAAACTAACAATGGGGGTGTAGTGTTTGCTAACATGCACAAGGCCCCGTGTTTAATAACTAGCAATGGGGGTGTAGTGCTTGCTAACATGCACAAGGCCCTGTGTTTAATAACTAGCAATGGGGGTGTAGCGCTTGCTAACATGCACAAGGCCCTGTGTTTAATAACTAGCAATGGCGGTGTAGCGCTTGCTAACATGCACAAGGCCCCGTGTTTAATAACTAGCAATGGGGGTGTAGTGCTTGCTAACATGCACAAGGCCCTGTGTTTAATAACTAGCAATGGGGGTGTAGCGCTTGCTAACATGCACAAGGCCCTGTGTTTAATAACTAGCAATGGGGGTGTAGAGCTTGCTAACATGCACAAGGCCCTGTGTTTAATAACTAGCAATGGGGGTGTAGCGCTTGCTAACATGCACAAGGTCCTGTGTTTAATAACTAGCAATGGGAGGAAGAGAATAAAAGAATAATACTGGACCATATATAACACACCCCGAAGCCCTCTGAGAGCCCCCAGGCAGTATGAATAGCACCTCAGCTTGGGACAGGACCTCTACTATATCGGACCTGCACTATATTGAAGCCAAGGCCCAAGGTCATGCAGCCCCCTGCAGCAAACCTGCATGCCAACCCAGAAAGACCTTCCTTGCTTCTACCAGACTCGCTGAAAAGTTATTTACTATCCAGAGGGGAGAGCTTCAAATGCCTGCAGAAATCTCTGAGTAAATCAGATTTCAGTTAAATGGGCTTTGCTTTAAAGGAAGATATCAGAAGAGCAAAATGCAATAAAGTAAAATAAAGGAAAGGAAAAGAAGACACACACCAACTGCCAGGATGACAGGGAGGACCAGGATGACAGGGAGGACCAGCATGACAGGGAGGATCAGGATGACACAGAGGACCAGATGGCAGGGAGAATCATGACAGGCCACATGCTGGGCTGCTACAGGAGCAAAGGAACAGCTTAAGCATTTGGGAGGCAGTGCACTCAAGGGATCCGTGTGTCAGAGGTCCTGCTGGAGGGAAGGAGAAGTGCCTGCTTGGTAGAAGGAGCCAAGTTTTCCTGGTTCCTTCTTCCTAGAAGAGCACTAGGAACTTCAAAGGCCACCAAGCTGGCAAGGAAATACCATGTTGTGCACATAGAGGTGTTATCAAACCAGGCTCTGCCAGTGTGTGTCATTTGGCAGCCTTTGGACCCCAGTCTAGAGTCCCAAGTATGCCCTCCTACCCCTGGGATAGGCCATTTCTAATCAGTTCTCTGGATACCAAAAGAAAACAGAAAGTTAGCCCAACCCTTTCATGTTACAAATAAGGAAACTGTCAACTATCTTGGTGGACCCTGGGTGGCTTGGGTTCAGTTACACCTTTCCTAGTTTGAAAAGCAGACAGACTTAGTGAAGAAAGTTTGGGACAAGTAAAAACATATAAAGAATTTGAAAGTCACTAGCAATCATCTTTCTCCCAAGATAACCCCCCTGAGATTAAACACTGGGGATTTGTCTGTCTTCATTCTTGCTGGACAAGATGTGGGTGGGTGGACAACTGCAGCCCTACCTAGCTTGTCTTCATTTAATATTCTACCTTAAATATTTTCTGATGTCACTAGAATTTTATTCTTTTACAGTGAATTGTGCTAGGGGCTCTATAGATGGCTCAGTGGTTAAGAGCACTGGTTGTTCTTACGGAGGTTCTGAGTTCAATTCCCAGCAACTGCTTGGTGGTTCACAACCATCTATGATGGAATCTGATGCCTTCTTCTGACATGCAGGTGTACAGGAAGACACAGCATTCATATACACAAATAAATAAATCTTTAAAAAGAACACTATTTTTAAATGCACAAAGATTAAAACAATAAAACCTAAGAGATTTAAAACATGTTAGGGAGGCAGAGCATAAGGATGAATGCCAAAGTCTGACCCAGGACTGTGCTCACTTCTTCAATGAAGAGCTTGCAATCTTAATAGGCAGTCAGGAATAAGATGGGGGAATACTGAGTCTCCACCCCAGTGACTGGGTAAACAGAGAAGTCAAGGAGTATCTTATTCAATGGCTGCCCAGGCTCTGACTAGATGACAAGGAATTCAAGCTAATGGCACACTGTAGAGACCAAGTAAGCTGAACAATAGAAAAATTGCAAGGCTGTTTGGTCCCAACAGCATGAAATTAATTTATCAATATGGCTTATGTGGCACTGGAGAGATAACATCCCCCTGTGAAGGATGGTTTCTTTCACACCTTATTTACATCTGAATTCTTGCCTCCAGGAGTCCTATAAAAGCCTGAGCCAGAAGGATGGGGAGTTGCCAGGGTGACCACTAACCAGCTGGAGCACAGATCTGAACTCAGAGAGCCTGTAATCCAGGAATCAATGGAGATCCTGCCTCCCAATCTGACATGTGACAATTTTACATTCTCCTCGCCTTGCCTGCCGTGAAACCCACACTCAAAGCTCTCAACAAAGTGCCTTCAAAGTAGGCGCCATTACTGTCCCCATTTTACAGATCAGGAGACAGGAATAGAGAGCAAGTCACAGGCAGAGAAATCATACTAAAACAGACCCTACATGCTGCACAAGCAAACAGGAAACAAATTTTCAACTTTACAACTATAATGTTTGTTTTTAAAATAAGTGTCCATTTTACCTAACAATTTCAGTCTACAAAGCATATTCCTGTCCTGTTTGGCATAGAAGTCTGGGTAGCCATCCTGTGAACCAGCCTTTGGATTGTTAGGAAAACCAATATGTGCCCTTTCCTCCCTCAGCCTTCTGAGAGGGAATTTCCAGACCTCAGTGCTAGCCACAAGTCTCCCCCACCTAGGGTGGAGAGCTCAGAGCAAGGTGAAGTCCCTTGTTCTTCCAGACCTGCCCTTTCCAGAGAGGCGCCAGCCACCTGCTGAGCAAGGAGCCATTCTGCAGACATGTTTCCAGCCTTTGGGGGAAGGGTTTCACCCCGCCCCCGCCTATATATTTGGAGACCCCCATTAAACGTTGAGCCTTGAGCACCACGAAATTTGTCTTGGCTTCATGTGGTTCTATCCCCAGCTTTCCTTCCAGGGAACCCGGCAACTGGTTCGATGTAGCTGCGCGCAGCTGCACCAATACACGCAGAGCCCAAAGACTTGCCGGAGACATTTAGGGTGTTTAAGACAGAGAGAGTCAGGTTGAACTGTGTAAGCCGCCATTCCTGCTATCCAAAGGCAGCTGCATACGGACCCTTGGGCGGACTATACTGCTCCTAAAAAGAGTCATTCTAAGCAGTAACCAGAGCTCCCCCGTCCAGGAGGTGGAGTGGCAGACACTGTACACAGGCGCCCCGTGAGCTAAGCGCCATTACTGACAGCTGTCTTCATCACTCGGCATTGTTGTAACTGAAGGCCACCACAATTGGGTAATTTAGAAAAACACTGATGTCTCATTGCTCTGGGATCTGGAAAGTCCAGTCTCAAGGTCCCAGTGTCTGGGAAGTATCTTCTTGCTGCACCATCCCATGGCAGAAGGTGGAAGGGCAAGAATGTACAAGGGAAAAGAGATAGGAGTTCAGAAATGGCCAAAGCCATGCTTTTGTAAGGAGCCCACTCCAGCGATAACTAACCCACTTCCTTGATAACAGTATTAATCCATACATGCGAGGAGAGCCTTTGTGACCTAATCACCTCTTTAAGCTCCTGCCGCTAACACTGCCACATATGCCGCTGTTAACTTTACAGCCCGCTAACTCTTGGGTTCACATTTCAGCCACAGCAACAGCAAACAATCGTATCGAGGATGAGAGAGGCTTCATGGCTCAGCAGACGTGCTACCGTCAGCGAGTGGGTGAGAGGCTAAAGAGCTGCTGCCGTGAGACATCCTTTGAGGATGCTGGGATACCTCACCGAATCTGCTGCTCACATTCAGTGAGCAACTAGCAGGGTGAAGAGGAGCAGGGAGCAAGGCTGGGATGACCAGGAGGGAGGGAGGAGGGGAAGGGAAGGAGGAGGAGGAGGAGCAGGAGGAGGAGCATGAGGAGGAGGCTGGCAGGAGGGCAGGCAGCTGCAGAGAGATATCCCTTGCCTCCCTTAATCTCCAGAACCAGGGCTGCAGGTGGGGAGGGGCTGGGGCTCAGCATAAAGCAGATGTTGGCAGCTCCCATTAAAACACCCCCAGCACATGGGCCCAAGGCCTGCAGGGACCTTCCCTGTTCAACCTAGTAGAACTTCCTTGATCAGCTCGACAGGGCAGAACAATCTAGCGAAGCCACCCGAGAGGGCTCAGGGCCCTGAGTGACCGAGCATGCGTGCTGGTCACAGCTGTGCACCTGCTGCCTCGGTGCACGCTGCTCAGTTCTTCCCCAAAGCTCATCTCTACCCACGAGTTACGAGGTTGAAGGAGCAGCTGGCAGACACAAGTCTGCCAAGCCTGACTGGGGCAGGCTCTATAAGAGCATCTGTGACACAGGCAGTGCTACTGCCCTATCGCCATGATCTTGGGCGGGGAGAGCCAACCTCCTCAATGGGCTCATGTGTTTAAACATGCAGCCTTGAGAAATGGACTCTAACCAAGGGAAATGGGATGCTGGAGGGAGAGGAGAGACGTGCACTGAAGTTTTTTGCCCAGTCTGGCCGCCTGTCCCAGCTCTGCTTCTGGTCCCTAAGGTGAGAGGAGACATGGAGTCCCAGCGGAGCCTTCTGCTGTTGTACCTTCTTAGCTATGATGGACCGTCTCTCTTCAGACTGTGAGCTAAGTCAGTCCTTTCTCCATTCAGTCACTTTGTGTAAGGAATTTTGGCTCTGACAAGAAAAGTACATAGTACAGCTTTGTGGGACCATAAGCTAGGAAGAATAGATGGTCTACTGTGCAAAAGCAAAACCCTTAGTGTTCACCAGAAGCACGAGCAGGAAGCAGCATTGGCATGAAAAAGGAGTGAAGACTCAGAGTGGGAAATGGCAACAAAAGCAGCGCCTCGAAGACAGAGAACACAGAGGGGGCGTAGTCAGGGGTCATGGGGTAGGAAACTGGAATTGGGTAAGTATAACCTGGTGGCACTCATCCCTGTGTTCCTCCAAGGTGCAGACTTAACAGGACACAAGGCTGCCCCCCCAGACAATACTCACATGAGTCAGGAGGTTCACAGGACGCCCTGAAGCTAGAAACTCTCTGTGGGCTGACCCAGGGTGACTGAAGATGCTACTGCAGAGTTGGTATAGGAACCAAAAGTCTGGGCTCTTGTCCTAAAGTGGGACAAGATTAGGAGGGCTCTGTGTGAGGCCTGGGCCTAAGGGTAAGAACACAAGTGTTGAGCTTGATTTTTGCTGTAAAGTGGGGGTGATTCCTGCAATTCCAGAGCCCAAGCCTTCACCTAGAAGGAAAGCTGAAGCCAGGAGGCACGTTGGCCAGCAGACTCTGAGGCCAGATACCAAGTAGTGGGAAATCTAGAAAGCTCTGCTTCCAAGCGCAGGAGATCACACCCAGGGCACACAGACAATGCTTTGGGGGCCTGACGAAGCTGGAATCCAAATACTCTCTGATGGCCTAGCTGAGGGCCTAGCAAACCTCTGAGCTTCGATTTCCCCATCAGCCCATGGGAGGGAGTTGATGGTAGGGTTAATTTCTGACAAGGGTAATTGCTCCTGAAGATCATCCCCATGCAGTCTTCAGCAGGGCCTGGAGCACATCAAGATCTCCATAATCAGAAACTTCCACAAACATCACCAGGACTTTCAGCCTGCTATCAAGCCTACGACCCTTATCCCGGACCGTACAGCACAGGTGCCTTCCAGGAAGGACTCGAAGCTGAAGAAGCGAGTCTGATAAGCCTGGCCTGGTGCTGACCTTGAGGAGTCCCGTCTCTTCAGAGAGGCAGCTACATAAATTATCTGGACACTGTGGAGGTGGGCAGGGAAACAGAGGTGGACACAACCCTCATTTCAGAGACAAAGAGGAAGTGGGGCTGTGTAGGGTGAGCTGGAGAGAATTAAACTCTCCGGAGGACAGGGTGTCACAGCACAAGTGCTCTGAAAAAGCTGACTATATTTTAATAGTGCTTGCTTATTTTTTCTGTAAGCATCTCCATTTGGTTCTCCCTTAGTACTTAGGGAGGGCTTTTCATTTAAATGCAAGAGAACACCAAAAAGATACAAGAAAAACAATGCTTGGCACAGAGCAGTGGCTAGCTGACCACACCCCTGGGTGGGGAGGGAGGATGCCCGCAGCGTTCAGGAAATGACTCTGAAAATGAGGAGAGATGAGGCTGAAAGGGAGCTGCACAGGACACCCTGCCTGGTCCCTAGCTCTGAGCCCACTGCCTGGCCTGCCACCATGAGTCCAAGTTTTCCCTGAGCGATACCGTCTTTGATATGAACACAGAACACACGCAGAAAACAAAACCCTGGCTAGAGAAATGGCTCTGTCAGTAAAGTGTTCTCCTCACAGGCATGCCAACCTGAGTTTGATCCTCCAGCACCAACATTAAAATCTGTAATCCCGGCAGTGAGAGACAGGAGACAGCTGGATCCCTGGGGCTGGCCGTGAAGTCATAATGGTAAGTTCCGGGTTCATCAAAAGAACCTTCCCAAACAGTAAGATCACGAGTAATCCATACACTTGACACACATAGACCTCCATATATCATATGCACACATACACCCCATAGCAAAAACTGGGCTCAGGCAGGTTCTCTGCTGGGTGAAGAGTCCAGGGGTCACAACCAATAGAATGTCACCAATGCAGGACCTCAGAAATACCTACTAGACAGTGTGGCTTTGTAAGAAAGAGCAGACCACCAGCAGGCTACAATTCAGCCTTCTCGGATGCTGAGTAACAGGGACTACATAAAGGAATAGTAGGACAGCCCACAAATCAGATAGACCCCCACTCACCACCTCTCCTTCTTGGAGTTGCCTCCCATTACTTAGCACGCAGACTGATGCAGGGGTGAAGGGTATCCATGCTCAGAAGTCCCTCCTCCCTGTTGTCTGCCTACCTTGTCCCAATTCCCACACTAGAGCACTGAGCCAACTCTGGGCTGGGCTGCACTTGCAGCCAATACAAACATGTCAACAGATGGCTGTCTTTCCTATTACCCTGCCCCACCTGGGGAGCTCTTCCAGCCATATGGTTGAAAGGATCTGGAACATAGGGTGTGAGATTCCTCTCCGTCTAAAGCACGGACCTGTGACTACGAACAGGTGTCTTTCACCCTTTCCTCCCTTCCATAGCGATAACAGCTGCCTTTTCATTCATTGAAAACCTGTGTCTGGTATTGGCTAAACTGAAGGAAGGGCTCAGACTCCCATTCCAGAGGGAAGGAGTCTCATGGAGGGAGAGGAATCCTGTTCATCCAGGGAAGAACATGCCCTTGTCCCTGTCTTACCCTTTAAGACATGGAAGAATAAGGGGAAAAGTGGCTTTCCCAAGCCTACCTTCTGATCCTAGCACTGAATTCTGGTCTGCCCAACACACACCTCAGGTCCCCAACCCAAGGTCTGCTGGAAGAGGTGGGGCCTACAGAAAGAGGAGCACAGGGCAGGGGAGGGTCCAGCCCTGGTGTGGCCTGGAAAAGTGTCCTTCAGATTTATGTTTCTAGAGATACAGGGTCAGCAGGAGACATTGCCTGTCAGCCTGGAGCTCTGGGTGATGGCGTGCTGCTAAAAAGATTATTAGCATGGAGAGATGGCATCTTCTCAGGCTCTTCTAAAGTATCTGTCCTCTGAGAGTGAACTCTCTGTGCTGAGCTTTTAGACGGACAAGATTTTGTTTTCTTGTGGCTCTAATTCTTGTGGTATCATTCGTAGTGGTGGCTGTGCCCATCCAGAGCTGTGGGTAGAAGAGACTCTACCCCCTGGGCTACCTTGGCTACCTTGTTAATACAAGGAGGAAATCAGCAGCAAGGCATCAGGGCAGAAGTGTAGACCTAATCTCCATCTGGTCATAGCCCAGCTGCTCCAAAGAGTCCTTCCTGCCTTCTGTTCTCTTTCTCTTCAGGACAGTCTCTTTTGCTACTGTAGCTCTTAATACACCATAAACTTATGATCCATAGGCAGCCACACCCAACTAGATTCTGACATCACAAACGCAGGAGGGTGGTGGCCAAGATGGTGTGTTGTCTAGGCTGCCTCCTTAAGCCAGGCCTACAGGGTTGTGTTGGCTTGGGATCATGTATTCTTTGAATGGTGGAAAGAAGATGGATGTAGAGATTGTGGCATTGCTGGGTCAGATGTTCTTGAGATGGCTTGTCTGTGCTAGCAAAGACCATGCACTCTGCACTGGAGCACAGTGCCGTCATTTGTATATCAGTCTGAACTGCCTCAAGGTGCCAGGTGTCTGGTGGGTTTTTTAGTTTCCTTTAAGAAAGGGAACTTTCCCTCAAATACACTCTGCAGAATGAAGGGGTCATTTGGGGGCCTCTGCTCTCTAGGCTTCTCTATTTTAAAGAGGGGTGGGGGACCCAGCCTTGACAAAGGCCGGTGAGAGCTAGAATCCTAGCTAACATATGAACCAGGGCATAAAGGCTCCGCAGCAAAGTATTTAGAGTCTCAGGATTGGGGTTAAGCCTTGAAAAGGGCCTTGGATGTTACATTTGAAAGGAAGAGGTAACAGACTCTGGATAGGGTTATTTCCAGTATGAAAGCTGGGATGGTGGACTTCTTTGGTGGTAGGATTTTATACTGGGTCCAGGTTGTTGTTGCATATTACTATCTTCCATGACCCAGAATCCTCAACCCCAGTATACCTTGCAGGGTGAGCTTCTCTTTGGGGGCCAAGGACAACAGCACTGAAGCTACCTGGGAACTGAGAACATGATAATTTGGGTAAATCCAGTAGAGCCCTGGCTACAGCTTTGAGAGTACTTGTATGGTGGGTCCAGGAGGGTTGATCTGAGTCTGCGAGATTCCTTAAGGTCCTGCAGGGTTCCAGCTACTCTCTGTGGCCTGCCTTGAAACCTGAATCTCTGCCCTGCCCAACCATGCCAGCTGACCCTTCCCATCTGGAAAGGATGGTGGCCCCAACTCCAGATGAATCTTGAGTACATGGTATATGATTATCCTTGGCCCTTTCTGCCTATGGCCCTTAGCAGTGTTGTGACATTTTCTCTGAGACCTGGGGTCCCCATCTCAGGTTCTCCATTGAGAGGCTCTTGCAGGACTCATGTACCTTGGGGGGGGGGCGCAGCACGGTGGCAGACTAGGAATAAGAAAGGTACAAGATACAGTGAGTTATATCCTGGCTTTTCCCCATCTCTCTTGAGTTGCTCTGGAGGGCTGCAGACACTTTGAACCTGTAAATTTCACTATGAATCCAGGCTGTGGGTCAGAGTGTCCCTTCCAACCTGGATGTCTGTTCTCTCAGAACCAGGAAACATCCCCTAGGAGGGTTAGCTTCTTTTAAGGGTCTCCCTTGTGGAATTAGAATGACCCTGTGACCCTGTGATACCACTAAGAGTAGGGCACAGGTGAGTCCACCATGGCTGTGGGAATCTTCCTTCCCCAGGTCTAGAAATGTCAGGTCAACCAGAACTTGGCGGAATTTGTGACACAGGACACAATTTTTCATTAACTGCCTGGACCAAATGTGTGGACTTCTAGATTGTTTTAAGGGTCCTTAGCCTTTCCTTAGAAGTTGGGCAACTGACTCTATGATCCTCATTCCCAGCCCTGGGCTCAGGCCTAGAAGAGATGTCCTTGCTAAGGTGTCCTCCATTTCCTGGAGGGAGGCAGCTCCCACTGTGTATGGGAAAAATTAGAACATCTATTGCAAATTATTCTTGCTGCCTACAACAGGATAGATTTAATGTTTAATGTATGGATTAGAGATATCCAAGCATATGGTAATTTAATAAATATGAGTGTTTTGGGTTTGTGAGATATATTTTTATTGCTAAATCATGCATAAGCATAACAACATGGTGCCCTTGTTGCAAGTGGTAGACATTGCATTTGGAGGGGACTGGACAGGAGAGGTGACTTTGGAATCTGTTCTCCTACTTTTTACTCACTTCTTTGCTAAAGGCATTTGTTAACTGGTATGGATACATGGGATATAAGATGGGACCAGGCTGAGTGGGCCCAGGAGTGGTTCCTTTCTCTATCACAGATTTCAATGCTGGTCATATCCCCCAGGAGCCACGCTGTCACTCAAACGAGGCCTTCAGCAGTGGATGCAGCGTCCAGAGTTGCCCACAGGCATTTGTATCACAAGTCCCAGTTTGCAGTTGCTCAGGTGTTTTTTTCAAGAACTATTTGAGTTGTATAAGCAGGGCTGATTATTCCCATTTTAAAGATTCATTAAACAAGAGCAGAACTGGAGTCTTAGGTAACTAGGTGCTGGGCGTGGCCTCCTGCAAGACCCTGCCTCCTCTTTGGGGGAACTTTGCAAAAGGCATAGTCTCCTCCATTCCTCCCTCTCCCTCTGGGGCAATGTTTACAAATTCAGGGCCCCCAGAGGCAGCAATCTTGTGAAAGCTGGCAGCCCCAGGGCTCCTTGGAGCCTGCAGCCCACTCCGATTTCAAAGAAACTCAGACGGCTCTGCTGAGCTAATTACATGGATGGCTGGGGGAATGGGGCACTCAGCAGGACTGGCAGTCCTTCTCCCTGGCCTCAACTCCTGTCTCTGCTGCCTCTGCCTGGCTTGTACAGCCACAAAGGGTCCTCTGGTTTAGGGTGGTTGAAAACTCAGGGTTCTAATTCCAAGCATTAGACTTAGACCTTTGGGCAATTTCTGCTTCCCACTGCTCTTCCCAGCCGGGCTTCTCTCTAGCCTTAGACAAATCCTTTTGCTCTAGTGGGTTTCAAGTTTCTTATCTGTAAGACAAGAGAACTGGCATAGGAGAGTACTGTTAAAACTCAGTGTCCCACAGCATAACCTGGCGAAGAGAAAACCGTCCACACGTGACCACTGCTACTAAGAGCAGCTCTTACTGAGAGCTCAGTAACTGATCACATTATCAAGTATTAGATAACTGATTATAGGAAGGACTAGAGAGATGATCATAGTTATTATTTATTCAACACTTACTGTATCCCAGAACACTGTTCCAACCCTGTCAATTAAATGTACACCAGTCCAGTTTACAGATGGGAAAATTGGGTCTAAGAAGGACCTTGATTTCATACAGTCTGACTTTTGAATATTAAGGTGACTGTCTATATCCTTCTGTATGCTGTGGATAAATAAATATAATTATGTGCCTAGATATACAGGCACACATAGGTGAATATATTACTATTGCTACATTAATAATAAAATAAGAGGCTGGACATGAAGTCAGGGAGGTTCTCAAGGCTTTATTTCACACCCTTCTAGTTCCATGGGCAAGAACTACTCTGACTGGTAGTGCAGGCAAGGCTGGCAGGATGCTCATGTGGATAGTGTTTGCAGAACAACTAAGCCTCAGACAGACCTCTAATGGAGAGGGAGGGTTTGGTGGGAGGCTTTGGTTTCTCCCCAATCTGTTCCCAAAGTACTGGCCTTCCTAGAGGCTGTGTACCACCCTTTTTCCAGGCACCCTTACCTTTCCCACATTGAGAGGGGAGGAGAGGGCTGGGTAACTTCTCTTAGAGCTTTAGGGTATCAGAACTCTCTTCAGATACAAGAGAGGGTGTGTGGTGGGGAATCTAAAGAGCTGGTCAGCTAGAGTTGGCAGCCGAGATTGGGAGTCGCATACCTGGGTGGGGAGTCCTAGGTTTTCCTGGGCCTCCATTTTGCTGTCTCTGTGAATCTGTAGTCTTCACTGCCTGCGGCCCCTTCCTCTTCCTACACTTGTTGTGTCTCTTGCTCGTAGATGTATCATCTCTCTCCTGTAGGGAAAAGCCATGAGCATGAGAGATGACAATCATTGTCCCCCCATGGAGACAGCTGGAGAGTCCAGCACAAACATTGCTGGGCAAACCCTATTGCTGCTGCCCTATGGTTGTATGGACTTGCAATATCATAGAACCTCTTTGGCCTCAGTTTCCTGCAGTGGGGTTAGCTAGCTTGTCCTTTCTTGCAGGGTCACGGGACATTATGAAGTAGGTGGTGTGACCGACCTCCTTCACAGGCTCCGTGAGGAGTCTAATACTATGTTGGTTGTTTCTGTTTCTGGATGTCTGGGAGGACTTGAATTAGGCAGATGATCAAAACTTTGAACCATAAATCAGGAAAATGAAGTGGAGGATAATTTGGGCTAGATCAGTTTTTTCAGAGGAAGAACTTGACGGACAGATGAATTGATATGTCCCCGCCCAGTGAGCTAGGAGCACAAAGCAGACAGGGATGCTGGAGACTTGCTGCCCTAGGTCTCCTCCCAATGCCCTTTGGTGTCTGCACCTGAGGCTCAGGGATTGCAGTGGCAGGAAAGATTCGTGATTTTTTCTGGAGAGAGAAAGGAGACTCAAAGTCCTAATACAGGCTTCCTGAAGCAGTAAATTGTGTTGTGCGTGCGTGCGTGTGTGCGTATCTGGGGGCTGCTTTGTACATGGACAAGTGCCTCTCCTAAGTGTTCCTTGGGCATCCCTGTCTGAGGTTGCAGTAAACAAACTTGAAAGCCTCTGGCTTATTGCTAGCCCAGATTGTCTGTGTGTAGACTCCTGGTGGCCACAAGAGGGCAGCATGGTGCACAAGTCAATTCTTGGTGGTTTTACCCAGGGAGAGCTGGAGCTGGGAGAGTGGCAAGTGGATTGCCAGCCTGGGCTTTTGGAGCCTGCCAGGAGTCAGGGCTAAGCTTCTGGCAGGGAGGGCTTCTCTGTAGAGCCGTCCCTACTCTGGTTCTATCTGTGTGGTCTGAGGACACCCCAGTACAGCCACTACCACACTGTGGCCTTTGATGGCACTGAACTGTGGGCATCTTCAATGGAGAGAAGCTTTGGGACAGACATTGAGCAATGATAGGAGAAGTGTGCAAATCTCTGGAAACAGCATCAGTATGAGTCAAGATCAGGCAAGGAGCTGGAGCAGCAGGTCAGTTCATGATGGTGAACTTATCAGAGCTGCCTTCTTGGTATGTCATTCTGTAATATATAACCTGACAAACAATATTTAGTTCTAAGAAGATATTTGCATGGAATGTGCAAGGTGCACAGATCAGATAAGGATGAATTTTTGCTTCCTGTTTGAGCAAGTAAAAGACAACTGTAATATATCTTCAGTCATGCCATATCAAAAGATGATTTTTTTTTTTCATGGTTTCCTGGACCAAAGTGTTCCTCAGAGCAGTCATATCCCTTGAAGGAGGCAGTATGGCCCAATGACTGCAGTGGATCAAATAGTGCCCTCCCCTCCCCCCACCCAGTTCATGCTCATGTGGATTCCTTTGCAAGCAGTGCCTTTGCAGATGTAGGGACTTGAGATGAGGTTGTGCAGTGCTGCTGGGACAGGTCCCAACCCCATGACTGGAGTCCTCATTAAGGCCATTTGAAGACTCAGACGTGTCCATAGGATGTTTGAGCAGAGAGACTGGAGTGAGACATCTACACGTCAGAGTATGGGAAGGCTGGACAGAAACCACAAGGAGTTGCAGGAGGCAAGGGAAGGCTGCTCTGCAATGCTCCAAGGGAACAAGAACCTCCTCACACTTCAGCTCCAGACTCCTTCAGAACTGAGATGCACTCTGGTGACCCAGCTGCTGACACATCACATGGCAGGTTCAGGAGCCCGTGCAGGATTCTAGGGACATGGATGGTTGGCCATGGACACATAGCCTTATTTCCATTCCCATGGAGCTGAGTGGCCTTAGGGGATGCTCACTGATCCCTTCAAGTCTTCTTTTCATCTCTGACACAGAAGTATTTTCTTACATGGCTGTGTGAGCAGAGTGTTAAGAATTCCAAAATACGGGGCTGGAGAGATAGCTCAATGGTTAAGAGCACTGACTGCTCTTCCAAAGTTCCTGAGTTCAGTTCCCAGCAACCACCTGGTGGCTCACAATAATCTATAATGGGGTCTGATGCCCTCTTCTCTGTGTCTGAAGACAGCAACAGTATACTCACATACACAAAATAAATAAATCTTTAAAAAAAAGAAAATAATTTCAAAATAGGGGCTGGAGAGATGGCTCAGAGGTTAAGAGCACTGACTGCTCTTCCAGAGGTCCTGAGTTCAATTCCCAGCAACCACATGGGGACTCACAACCATCTATAAGGAAATCTGATCCCTCTTCTTGTGTGTCTGAAGATAGCTACAGTGTACTCACATAAAATAAATAAATAAATATTATTTTAAAAAAACAATGTCAAAATAATGATAATGGATCCCATAAGCAAGTGTTAGGGACCCTCTGGGGGAGGAACCCATCCCAGCATCTGGACACATATGCCAACAGTGCTGAGGCTGAGATGTGCTGCTCCCTGAGTTGTCTCTCTTCTAGTTTTGGCTTTGTACATGTCCAGGTGGTAATCAGTGCCGCAAATTTTTATCTGATGAGAGTCACATTTAATTAAGTCTTGGATTTTTATCATATTTTCAACCCATGATCATATAATGTTATTGTTAAAGGAATTTTTGAAGATGTGATTAAAAATAATAATGACTTGACATTGAGATAATCAAAAGAGAGGCCATGTGATTGGGCTCAATCTCATTACATTCCTCTAAAAGCAGAGTGTTCTTTATGGCTGGTGACAGATGGAGAGAGGTCAGAGAAATTTGAAACTTGGGACTGATTTAGAGTGCCCTTGCTGACTTTGAAGATGATGAGCTGCAAAGAAGGCCTTGAGAGAAGGCTTTTCATGCTGAGTGTGAGCTCTGATCAACAGTCAACAAGGCTTCTGCCCTATAGTTGCATGAAAAAGTTCACTCACTGTCTACAACCAGAAACAATTTAGAAGTGGCTTTCTCCCCAGCCCTCCCACACTGGCACTGGGTTTCAGATCTTAAGTCGAGAACCCACTCATCTGTATGGACTTCTGACCCACAGAACCATAAGATGATACAGGGTGCTCTTTTAAACCCTTTTTCTTCTAGTAATTCTTTGGCTAAAATTAGCAAACTAATATAGCCCATTGAAGTGTCAGCTATGAACTCCTTAAGTGTTTCATAACTAGGAACTCTGGAAGTGGATGATTCCAAACATGAAAATAAATGAGTGTATGTGAGGTATCTATCTAGTGGTAGAGGAAAATGACTTGGCTTAGAGGATATGGTTAGCACGCCTTTCTGACAGTTTCAGGAGAGATGTGATGCCTCCTATACATACAAAAAAAAGGCAAGGGACTTTTTTAAAAAAAAGTTATGATCACTGTTGAGGTTTTAAAAGATCATCTTTACCCTTTTCTTCTTGCTTTATGTTTTAAGTTTTAGGAATTCTCCATGCTCAATTTGAAACATGTGCAAAAATTCACAAGATGTAAAGGGTTTTGTTAAGAGGCATACACAATTCTCATATGCAAATGGGACTGCATATGAAAAAAATGCAGAAAGAGGTCAATAAAAAAATTGTACTGAGCTACCTAATGACCCTCTAAGTGACAAAACACTACACTAGAAGCTGAGTAAACTTAATCTGAAATTCATATTTTAATAGAGGCATCTGAACAAGTTGACAACCAATACGGAAATTAAACATGCACTGTGGGCTGAAGTTACCTTGGCCAACAGCCATTCTGCTAAAATTCAAGAACATTTAGAAAGCAGCTGTGATAGTATAGGATGGTATATTCATTCACAATGTAAGTGAGTCTGTCTTCAGGCAAGAACAACAATACTATTATCTTTGTGGTCTGAGGCAATACTATAAGGGGAAAGAGAAGAAGGTAGAGAGAAGAGAAGAGATCATGGGTTAGGAATCTTGAAAACATGGCCATGAGGGCTGGCCAGGTGGAGTAAGAGCAGCCTAGATGAATATGACAAATCATACTGTGGGATTATTGGCAGGGAGGTCAACATAACAGCAGAGAGGGTAGATATCTGCCCTGCTCTAGTGCTCACTAAGCCTTTTTATTAATATGAAATTTTTAGGTCTCTCATCTAGGAATTGAATGATCAAAGAAGCTGTAGAAACCTTCAGCTGAGGAGCCCCGGGGACTACAGTCACGGAGAACCACTTGAGTAGTGGCTCTGAGGCTCCTGACACCTCATAAACTGCCACATAGCAGTCTGTGGATTAGAGGGGGAAATCAGTGCTGCTGGTCAACCTAATACACATCCTCACCCATGGGATTTGCTGTTCCCAAAGTTCTGTTGGCCGCCACCATGGCCCCACATACCCAAACCCACTGGCAGGTTCCTTGAGTCAGCCCTCACTTACCATCCTACTCACAATCCACAGTTCTGTGTTAGGAGGTTTGGCGGCAGCTCTGGCCACAACCACTACACAGGGTAAAGTTAGCATGCAGGCAAGGACTCCTGTGAAGCTCATAGCTGGTGGTGGCATCCTGAAGAACCAGATGTGGGCATGCTCTCCATCCTGAAAGGCTCCAGGACAAATGGGAGTGCTCCTCTTTGTAAATCTGTGGGATGAGAGCATAATTTTACTGGGTGAGCAATGGGGGGTGAGCAATGGGGAAATCATGTGGCCTCACACCTGTACCTAAACCCCAAGCCACCCCACCTGCTGTGGTCCCTCCCTCCCATGCTGCTACAGAGCTCCCAGCACTCAAGTGGATTCTCCCTAAGTTTTATTTTGTGCTTTGACCCCAAACTCTGATAAAAGTAAGGCAAATTTCATTATGTTTTAGGTCCATTTTATACTTAAACACTCTCAGTAGATTTTCTAGGATGCTTTTGCAGTGCTTAAGCAGGCCTTGAGAGACTACCAGAAGAATGTTTCATTGTATTCTTTTCCCAGCCCACAGGAGTAGCCTTCCTGCCAAGAATAAACAAGTCCTAACTCTGCAGACTCCTACACAACTAGGTAGGAATCTATTACTGAGCTGCGCTTTCAGCTTCACTAAAATTATGTCAAAGAACAGGAACAAGTGTAGAGCGAGGGGGGGAAGACACCTGTTCTCTCAGAAGCCAGGATCCCCAGCAAGCTGCCTCAGGCACAGCTAGGGAAGATGGAGCAGGTTGCAGTCTATGGGCACCAGCGTTCCATTCCTGTGCACAGCCAGTCAACAGTTCCTCACACATAAACACAAACAACAACACCCCCCAGAGAAAAAAGAAAAAAATATCATCTTAACAAGGAATGAACACTAATCTCAATATGAACAGAAGAGTCCAGAGTAGCTACAACTGAGCTGGAACCTCCAGAGATGACACAGACCAAGGGTAAATCTGAGGAGAGAGAGGCCCTAAGAGCTACCTGGATAAGGTCACATTGACATTGGCAACCCCACTGCCAGGCTGGAAAGCAGCAGGGCACAAAGACTGGAAAGGACCGGTCCTTGCAGGCTTCAGCATGTGCACCAGGCTCTCCTTCCTGCCCTTCCTGACTGAGGTAGGAAAGTTCCCAGGCATCCCAGGGTTGTTCATAGCTCCCTTTCATGTTTTGGCTGAGGTCAAAGTTCCTGGACCCTGTGATCTGCACCCAAGGCAAAGTTGTCCCAGGGCGATCCTTCAGGAACTGAGGTAGCTGAAGTCAATAATAGGTCTCAAGCCCCTGTTCTGAGTCCACTTGGTTTCTCAGTCATTATCCTGCGAGTCAGGGGAAGATCAGAGAATGGTCTAAGGTGGTGCTAAGCTTCCAGAGCCACTCTAGCTCTGAACTCTCTGAGAACTCTCTGAAGTTACTCCCTCTACCCCTGTGCCCCAATTCTTGGTTTCACTGGCCTCAAGAGAGCTTTCAGCCCAGGAGTGGGGATCGGCCAGGCACAGGCAGAGAGGAGGCCCTCTTCTTTGCTTCTTAGCCCTAAGCAGGCTAAACTATTAGTTAGACAAAAGGGGCTTCTTAATGGTTTGGGGTGATAGAGATCGGCGGGTATAAAAAACAATCAATTCTGAGACTGCATACCTCAAATCCAATGCAATCTATTCTTTTGGGGGGAGGGGTTTAGAAAATTTTAGATTACTTTAATCCCTGCCAGGACTAAATTCAAGTCATCAGACTTGGTGACAAATGCCTAATTTACCAGCTGAACCATCTTGTCAGCTCCTCCAACAGTTTTGAAATTTAACAATAATACAGAAATGATTAAAAAATTCAATTTTCCCTCCTAGCCCCTGCTCCCACAATGATGACTTTGAAACTAATCATTTATTAATAGATTCCTAGGCTGTAAGCTTTAGTTCATTTCCTTACTAACTCATAACTTATGTAACCCAATGAAACTATTCTCTCTACCACACAGTTACTTACCGGTCCTCAGCTTCGTGTGTCCAAGCCTGGTGCTAACCTTCTTTATTCTATCCTGAGTTCAGCCACCTGCTGGCTATGTACATCTCCTCAAGCTCTGCTCAGATCTCATGCTTTGGGCCTCCACAGTGTTCCCTGGCGAATCTCCCTTTATCCTGAATTCATCTACCTGCTGGTTCGTTACAGCTCCTTCAGTTCCTGAGTGCTTCTTCATTACTGTCTTCCTTCAGCATCTCTCCCAGTGTTTCTCTCGAATCTCTCTTAATTGTCTCACTATTTCCCAGAATCCTCTCTTCTCCTGCCTGTGCCCCACCTCCAATTTCCTACCTCAGCTCATTGGCCATAGGCTTTTTTATTGTCAGGTGATGCTTATAAGAGATTTTCTCTATACAGAAGAACCTTACTTGGAACTCAAATAAAAATGGAAAAAACAAAAGAAATTCTTCAAGAAAAAAGTGTTTTATGACTAGCAAGGCTTGGCAGGAAAAGGTATTTCAAAGCAGGCCAGAGTAACTGTGTTTGGCCCTGGAATCCCACAAGGTAGCTGGATGGAACAGACTCCTACGACTTGACATCTTAATTCCTCATGTGTGCCTCTCCCATCCCACATGCTACAAACAAATAAACTACGTTATATTAAATAATTGTGTGTGTGTGTGTGTGTGTATTTGTTTTGAAACAGGGTCTCACTGTGTAGCCCTGAGTAGTTTAAGCTTCAGTATGTGAACTTGACTGACATGAGATCTACCTGACTCTTTCTCCTGAATGCTTCAATTAAAGGTGTGCACCAGCAAATACACAAACAACAACAAAACCCAAAGAAATTTAAATTGTGTGTGTGTGTGTGTGTGTGTGTGTGTGAGAGAGAGAGAGAGAGAGAGAGAGAGAGAGAGAGAGAGAGAGAATCACATTTAAAGAAGACTAGTCCCTTTGAGGTGGGTATAGTAGAAGCTGAAGGAAGGAAAGGATAATGGGGAAGGAATGCATTGATAGTTTAATTTTTAAAATATACTGTCAACCTTAAAAAATGTAACAAGAATCGACTGGATGTGGCCCTGTCCCTGCTTTGTACTCAATATTATATGCACAGCAGATAAACATATTGAATGAGCTATACACTTACATAACCTTGGCTATTTACTGAAATAAACTTCATCCAGCATTACATCTCAAATAAGTCATTTTCCTATCCTCTTTCTTTTCTAGTTACACTGCTTCTCATCTTTTGCTGTAGTAACACTTTTATTGGGCTGGAAAGATAATTCACTGGCTAAAAGGGCTTACTAATCTACCATGACAACTAGAATTCTGATTCTAGCACCAGGTAACAAGCTGGGTATCTTGGAAATGCCTGGAACTCCAGCTCTGAGGGATCTCATATTACTTTCTGGCCTCTCAGTACACACACACACTCACACCCACACACACCCCCACACAACAATTTTATAGTAATATTTTGGCTATTAAACTCTGACCAAAATCATTAGATAAGTCATATTTTTATATTGTATAGTAGTTGTGTTTTACATTCTTGCACTCACAAGTGTTTCAGCTATACTACACACATTTTTAGGTGCTATAGGGTGAGACCTTGTAGAAAAAAAAGAAAATAAAATTAAAGATTTTAAATTAAAGTACAAGGAAAGACAATAAATATATAAAAATACCATTATGAAATAATTCTTTGACCCTTACTTTTGTGGAAATCTATGGTTTGCTGGAAGATGTTTGTAGTCATAGGCACTTCTCCACAAGATGCTTACTAGTTACAAATAGAAAAGTTGTTACTTTGCTAGGAGCAACCTGAGAGTCAGCATTTCAAAATAGATAAGGTTAATGTCACCACCAACAGAAAAATTCATTATCATGCACCTTCTGACATGAGACCTAATATTTCTATAAAAATTCATAGTTTGAATCTAATCATGAGGAAGAATTAGGGACATCTAAACTGAGTACATTTTATTGGTTCCCTGCTGTTTGAAACTGTAAACGTGACAAAAGCAATGCACGACTCAGGACTCCTGTGCATAGACATTGCTGAGATAACTGTGGGAGAACGGGTATGGATAGCAAAGCACTCAGGGGTAAAGGCTGTCATGACTTCCTTAGTTCTGAGTGGCCCTCAGAATGAGAGAGATAGGAGAACGCAGGGGTGGATGGACGGAGCAGACAGGGAGCTAGAAGTACAGACTTTAGGCAAGTAGTGTCAGCAGAGATCCACAAGTAAAAGGCGCCAGGGGACTGCACTGATCCTCGCTGGAGCACAGCAGAGGAGAAGATGAAGGAAAGCTTGCTGCAGAGACTAACCTTCTCACTCTGGTGTAAGAAAGCTGTCCAGGCAGGGTGTTTACCGCTTCTATAGGGGGTATGTTGTGGTTGAGATGTTAGGAAAATATGAATTTCCAAAACTTCACAATACCCTCATCTACAGCCGAATTTGGTAGAAAACCTTTAAATCCCAAGTACATTGTAAGAGTACTTGAAACTACCAAATTCTCTAAATCTTTACATTAGATATTATTTATTCATTCAAAACTCCATTATTTACTACATTTATTTTTAGGTAGATTTGAAGCATATAGAAACTTGTGGTTTGATGACACACACATCCTCCCTTGAAGGAGGCATAATTTAGCAGAAATTAATATAGCAGAAAAGGTGCTATTGGCATCACATATACCTCAAAATAAGTATTTAATCAGTGGTAGATTACTTTCTTAAAACTAGTTCATACCTCCTAACCAAGAATCAGATACAGCTATTTTCAACCCATTTCAACCCATTATCAACCCATTTTCCATTTCTGTTGTGGTTTCTTTCTGTGAATATTGTATATTGAGGGGGAATAAGCTGTATTTGGACTTTTGGATTTTTTTCCAATAATCATTATTGGAGGTTCATTTAGTAATCAATTTACTACATATTATTTATAGGTATGCTCATACCTACATAGAAGGACTTATGGCAGCCTCCAGTTTGAAAATATTGCCAATAACAGTTGTTAAAATAATCTGTGTATATGAAAAAAAATTAGTTTATTTTTTAAATGATGTTCCACTGAGTATAGGGACCAATAGAAAGTCTATGTATTTCATTTACACATTTCAAAAGGACTAATAAATCTGGAGAAAATATCTTAAAATGGACAGTGATAACTGTGAAATCATCACTCTCAGGATTGATTTCAACCCATCTATCTGTGGCATGCATGGTTATATAAGAGGAACATTTTCTTCGAATCACCATGGACGTGTGTTCTTTGTACTTGTTATTTAGATTACTAACTTAAGTTGTGTCCACCCTTTCTAAAGCACTGTCTCACAAGATACCTCAGATAACCCTCCTTCTAGCTTTGCACTGTTACTCTGTAACAGTTTCCTCTGAGACTGAAGCTTTCTAGTCCACAGGAACTCTCTTTTTCAGCAGGAAGAGAAACAACTCCAACTAGCATCAAGAGTCCCTGAAAGTAACCAGATTTTCTAGACTCTTTCTTCCAAAGAATAAACAAGGCAAGCCGCTGTGTGAATCACTCTCAAACAAGCCAAGCTGCAAAGACTCAAAACCCAACCCAGCTATGTGAAATAGATGTGGATCAACTGCGTCCCTTGGGAAGCGCTCTCTGTACAGTATGTTGAGCTGCCTGAAAGGAGTGTTTCAGGTTCCCAAAATTTTCATGCTCTTGCCAGTCCTGGGGTGGGCTTTGATGGTGCAACTGTTTTTGAATCATTTGTTCTCCTGTGAGTAAGCTCTCACCAGTATTTCTGTAAATAACTCCAATAAAACTCACTGTTTTATTAACTGTACTTGTGTGGTATACATACTTTGGTCTGTTTTGGGCTCACTATCTGGGGTAAGAAGCAGAAGTTTTGTAATACAACTATTTACTGAGTTTATGTAAAAGTTTATCAAACATTAACATGTAAGGCTTATGCTCTAAAATCGAGAATTGACAAATGGGACCTCATAGAACTACAAAGTTTCTGTAAGGCAAAGGTCACTGTCAAAAGGACAAAATGTCAACCAACAGATTGGGAAAGGATCTTCACCAACCCTCAATCCCACAGAGAGCTAATATCTAATATATACAAAGAACTCAAGAAGGTAGAACCCAGAGAACCAAATAACCCAATTAAAAAGTGGGGTACGGAGCTAAACAAAGAATTTTCACATGAAGAACTTCCGAGAGCTGAGAAACACCTTAAGAAATGTTCAACATCATTAATCATTAGGGAAATGCAAATCAAAACAACCCTGAGATTTCACCTCACACCAGTCAGAATGGCTAGGGTCAAAAACTCAGGAGACAGCAGGTGTTGGAGGATGTGGAAAAAGAGGAACACTCCTCCACTGCTGGTGGGATTGCAAGATGGTGCAACCACTTTGGAAATCAGTCTGGCGGTTCCTCAGAAAACTGGGCATGACACTTCCTGAGGACCCTGTTATATACCCTGGGCATATATCCAGAGGATTCTTCAGCATGCAATAAGGACAGGACACATGCTTCACTATGTTCATAGCAGCCCTATTTGTAGTAGCCAGAAGCTGGAAAGAACCTAGGTGTTCTTCAATGGAGGAATGGATACAAAAAAATATATATTTGCACAATGGAGTACTATTCAGCCATTAGAAATGATGAATTCATGAAATTCTTAGACAAATGGATGGAGCTGGAGAACATCATACTAAGTGAGGTAACCCAGTCTCAAAAGATCAGTCATAGTATGCACTCACTGATAAGTGGATATTACCCTAGAAACTTTGAATACCCAAGACATAATCCACAAATTAAATGATGTCCAAAAAGAATGGAGGAGTGGCCCCTGGTTCTAGAAAGACTCAGTGCAAGAATATAGGGGAATTCCAAAACAGGGAAGTGGGAAGGGGTGGATGGAGGAACAGGGGGAGGGAAGAGGGCTTATGGGACTTGCGGGGTGTGGGGACCCCGAAAAGGGGAAATCATTTGAAATGGAAATAAAAATATATCAATAAAAAAAGAAAGAAAATGTTAAACATCATCAATCACTAGGGAAATGCAAATCAAAACTTTCCTTCATTTTTAAACATTGTTTATATTATTGTTTTTTGTTTGTTTTGATTTTCGTGTGTACGTGTGTGTGTATGTGTGTGTTATTCTTAAAAATGGAGAATATAAATCTGCGTGGGTAGAGAGGTAGAGAGAATATGTGAGGAGTGTTCTCCATTTTACCTTTATAATCTCCATTTTCCTATGCATCACCTCTGTCTCCTCTCTATCTAGAGGCAGTTAGTCCTTTGTCCTCCATGGAAAAGTTTCTGGGAACCTGATGTCAAATGTCACCTGTGCATACTTCCCTGAGAAGTGGAATCTGGCTGCAGTGCAACACCAAGAGAAGGTATTTTATGAAACTTGCTAGGAGAGTTACCAGAATTAGGAGCTACTCATTTGGAGGCTTCTATGAGACATTTCTGGATATTCCTCCAGGCCTCCAGGCCTCCAGGCCTCCAGGCCACTGAGAGAGACAAGTAGCTGTCTGGACCTGCTGACAGTGAAGGCCTCTCTCTGCCTTGCCCAGTGACAATCTTCTAGTGTAAGAATGAGGCTCTTTCCTGAAAGGCTCTCTGCTGAAATCCAGAAGACCCAGTTATGGGGCAGTGCATGAGACAGCTTGCCTCTTGCTCAGCTTCCAGAAGATGCTCATGGCCACTGGATTATATCTGAGAAGAAAGGAGGCACAGGACAAGGAAAGCACTGTAGGGATACTCGTCTGATTTGCAGTCTTTAGGGGAGGAGTAGTGCTGAGTATTCAGACTATGCTAGAATCCTACAAAGGTGCTGTGCGGCTGAACTATGTAAGGCTTGTCTGGGTGTGTGTTGGAGCTCGCTCCATCCACCTATTGTGTGCATTTATGTATCTATGTGAGAAGTGTGTGATGCCTGCTTGCTGGAGCTTTGCTCTAACCAATCTATGTGTGAATGTCTGTCTGTCTGTGTATAGGTCTGTATGCATGAATGTATGTGTGTTTGTATGCATGTGTGTTTGTGTATATGAAGTTACTGGACTCTGTCTTTTGTTTCATCCACTCAGTGTGTCTGTGTGTGTGTGTGTGAGAGAGAGAGAAAGAGAGAGAGAGAGAGAGAGAGAGAGAGAGAGAGAGAGAGACAGAGACAGAGACAGAGACAGAGAGACAGAGAGACAGAGAGACAGAGAGACAGAAAGAATTTTCTCTTTCCTTATCTTTCTTTCAGGGCCCCTTGCTAAAAAGAGTTCATAGTTTTTCCACTACCTTCAGGGAGTGCCAGCCCCATTAATGTAAGCTTTGTTTTCTCATAAAAAACTCTGTGGAGTAATTTCTCTAATTCCTGGCTGCCTTTACCAGCAGCATCTGTAGGTATCTGGATCCTCCCTTGTCAGCAGCTCTAAGCACTGACTTGAAATGGCTGCCTGCCTCAGTTTGCCTACCATATGGATGCCCAAGCTGGCCTGTGGCAAGTAAGTACACTAATTTCTTAATGGTGCTCTCAATATTAGTTCCTATTAGAGTAGATAACAGAAGAGATATCAGAGTTAACTCTTATGTTTCTTTAATGTGATAGATGTTGCTTGTATTTTTCTAAATTTAGAAAAGAGTCTGATGATTGTAAAATGTAAATTATTGATTTTCATTCATGATTTTTTTAACTTTTGCAATTTACTTATGATTCATAAAGTGTCTGATTTCAACACTAATGTCCAAATGACAAAAGAAAAAAGTAAAAGTTAGGTGCAGAAGAACAGTTTGTGTCATAGATGTTGGAATGGAAGTACAAGCAGAACCCCTTGAGTGGGAAGACAAGAGTGGCTTTATCTCTTAGTGGCCCGCATGGTAGGCACAGGCTCAGCACCATGACAGGTATGAGTGAAGCTTCCTAAGAACTGTTGACTGGGTGGGGTGGTGGTCCATGCCTTTAATCCCAGTACTCAGGAGGCAAAGACAGGCATATCTCTGTCAGTTTTAAGCCACTGTGGTCTCCCCAGTGAGTTCCAGAACAGCCAGGCATGTTTCTCAGTAACTAGAAAGCAGGAGTGTAACTTTAATTTTTTAAAAACCTATTTTTAATGATGGTTCTTAAATGCTTTAACCTTCCTTTAACCCCATCACCTACCAGAGGTGGTGGGAAGGAAACAATATTGGGGACATGGACCTGATTAGACATAGTTCTTTGGAGTACCTCCCATCTGTGTTGTCTGAAAATCAGCAGTTCAGTTCACAGGTCAGCAGCAGTAGCTCAATCCACTCCCAAACACCTCATAGATACATCAGCAGTCCAGTTTGGTAGAGACGTGATAGCAAATATGAACCAGTGTCGGCAGCACTACCTTGCAGAGTCAGCCATGCCTCAGCCTCAGCTTGTGTCAGCAGGAGGGACCCTGAGGTAAGCCAGGGAAGGTCTCTGCTGTGCCTCTCTCAGGGAATCGAAGATCAGCAAAGATGCAAGACCTACAGGCATCGCGCATCTAGCTCTGTAAGCAAACCAAGGGCAGCCTCCTCACACGTCATTCATGTGTCTTGTCTCAGCGTGTGTCTCACCTCAGCGTGTGTCTGACTCAGCTGAAATCAGGCTGCTGCTCAGCCCAAGTCCACCGAAGCAGCAAGAAACTGCAGCTCGCCCCCAGAAGTCCCTTGGTGCATTTCCCTCCATGGAATCCCAACAAGTGCAGCTCAGTTACACAGTGTAAAGCAGACTAACGTGTGCTTGTCTTTAGCAGAGAATCCTTTGACCTGTGTCTGCTTTAGCTTAATGTCGCTTCACGAGGGAGCCTTAGTCTT
The DNA here is from genome assembly GCF_947179515.1 of Apodemus sylvaticus. Taxonomy (NCBI): domain Eukaryota; kingdom Metazoa; phylum Chordata; class Mammalia; order Rodentia; family Muridae; genus Apodemus; species Apodemus sylvaticus. Next base: position 203,872,975 of record NC_067472.1, read on the forward strand.
TCCCCTGTGTCCACTCCAGGAAAACACTTCTTCATGCCTTTGCCCCAGCAAAACGCCATCCAATACAATGGACTTTCCAGGGAACCCTTAATTTTCCACTTCAGAGGAGCCAAGGACTGCAATTTGAAACTCCTATGACACATGTATTTCAGTGCAGCTAGCCCGGACTGACTTCATGACTCCCTGCAACTGTGCACAGCATGCATATCAAAACCTGCCTTAGCCCAGAGAGACTACGCAGTCCTTCTTAAAATTATTGAGGTCACTACCTTTGCATGCTGGCACATGCCTCTAATCCCAGCACTTGGGAGACTGAGGCAGGCAGATCTCTGAGTTTAAGATCAATAAAGTGAATTCAAGCATATCCTTAGGTACCCAAAGAAACCCTGGGGTGGAGGGTAACAGGGCTCCTCCCAAGCTTTAGTTAAATTCTTGGTTTCTGTACAAAATATTCAAGAGAATAGGTGGTCCTTTCTCAGACCCCAGATATCTCAATCAATCAATTGGTTTTTTGAAAGCAGTAGAAAAAACCTGTCTTAAAAACCAAACAAACAAACAAAAACAAATGAAACACACACACACACACACACACACACACACACACAAAAGAGAGAAAACACTAATACATACTCTAAGCAGGAAAGCAGGTGAACTAACTGCAGATGTTGACCTCACCTTCCGCTCCTGCAAATCAAATCCCTGAGTCTCACATCCAGCGTTGCTATAGCACACCGAGTACAGCCTCTTGTTCCCCGGTCCCGGACTCCAGTGGATACCATCTGTCTTCCTATATTAATCTCCCTGGTTCTCCAACTTGTTGCTTTGTTCCCTTGGCATACATTACCTAAGACACTGAATATAGAGGACAAAGAAAGTATATTAAAAGCTACAAGGGGAAAGGCCAAGTAACATATAAAAGCAGACCTATAAGAATTACATGTTGCCAGGCAGTGGTGACACACACCTTTAATCCCAGCACTTGGGAGGCAGAGGCAGGTGGATTTCTGAGTTCGAGGCCAGCCTGGTCTACATTGTGAGTTCCAGGACAGCCAGGGCTATACAGAGAAACTCTGTCTTGAAAAAAAAAAAACAAAAAACAAAAACAAAAACAAAAAAAAAACCCCAAAAAAACAAAAAAACAAAAAAACAAGGGAATAGGAAAGCCCAGGGAATACCTTGTTCAATTTAGAAAGTGACTTAATTTGCTACACTTGCTATGATAAAACAGTGATGAAATCAACTTCTGGAGGACAGGTTACACTTCATGGTATACATCCAGTTACCAGTTAACCACTGAGAAATGTCAGGGACTACACTGAAGCAGGGCAGGAACCTGGACACAAGGAATGTAGCAGAAGCTGTGTAGGAGTGCAGCCTCCTGTCCTGCACCACATATCTCTCTGTCTCAATAATAGCTCCAGGGTGGCACCATCCTGGAGATCTCTGCCCTAATAATTCAGTTGTTAATCAAGCCAATATCCCATAGACTTCCCAATCTGGAGGCAGTTTATTTCACCTAAGATCCCTCTTCTCACCACCTTCTTCCCTTAGTAATTTTCCTATTGCTTTAATAAAACAGCTGGACTAAAACAACTTACAGAAGTAAATACTTACTTGGGAATTAGCTATCCAGACAGATTACAGTCCTTCAAAGTCATGACAGAGAAGCATAGCTGCAGGAAGGTAGGACAACCAACAGGAGGCAGAGAGCTGGTGGCTCTCAACTCAGGCAGCAAACATAAAGCACAGAAAGGACACTGCAAATGGCACCTGACTTCTGTCACTTTAAATTCTAACCAATGACAAACCTCCTATGGGGAAGCCAAGCCACTTAATCGACCCAAAAGTTTTCACAAAGATGGTGTCATAAATTATGATTTCTGGAATTAGTCAGTCGTCCCATTCAAACCATCAAAAGAAAACTCCACCTCCTCACACACCCTGCAAAGTATCACCAATTCAAGAAACCTGTGAGGTCATTAATTTGTTTTATTCAGTTAGTCTGGCATCATATCAGTTCTTAATTATTACGTTGCTTAATAGATCCCCAATTCTTTGCAATATGTTTGAACAGTGCAAAGAACTTTGTGTCTCCATTTAAGACAGATACTTCACAGGTTCATATCTGTTTGGACTAACTGCTATTTTCCTCACGATTTTGGATTTCAATTTTTTATTGATTTCAATTTGGTAAACTATGTGAAATAATAGAGGATCTTGTTTATATCTTGTGGTATTACAGATGTCTATTATACAAATCATGATTGACAACTATGTTGATATATTTGGAGATGAGGACCATATCATTTGTGACAATAATAAAAAGAGGTCAAATGACTTAAAGATGTCAGTAAATACTGCTGGTAAGTCAGCTGTTATAAAAAAAAAAGCCATAGATGCTCACAGTGGGAAACCTTAAATGGTAATACTGCACAATTAAAGATTTTATCTACTGCTCCTCATGCAGAAGTCCCTACAGGTTAAGAGAATTTGAATTAGTTACCAAATAGATGGAAGGATGCCATCATTTCCTGATTTCGTAAATTTGAAAATAACAGAGCAGCATTAGAGCATATCATGATACTAAAGCATTGGAAAAGTGTTTTAAACAACATTTAACTTGTGTATGATTATATGAATATATACATAGGTATACATACAGACACACATATGTACAAACTTACAAACATGTAGGTACAACAAAGGAATTTTTTTAGACCCTGTATGAATTCCAGAATATTATGTGCTACATTTCTTTCCTTTCTTTCCATGGTATATAATTCGTGTATGATATTCTGGATATGAAATTATTTTTAAAAAGTTTGCTTTAAATCAATTATTTTATTTACAAATCCATTCAACATGAGTTTAAACTATAAGCTTAAACTATGTGCCAACAAGCTGTGCTATCTTGTACAAAAAATGATGTCTGAGAGATAATCTTGCCACATAAGTAGCATTTGGTATACATATTAAGTTGCAACAGATTTACTACAACACGTATGTGAAGAATCTTAATAGGCAATACCATTCAAAATCAGATATAGTGTTAACTCAAGTAATTCTTTGTGTAGAGTTCAGAAGATATACTGATAACTTAGTCTTATTTGAAGTGAGGTGAATCTATAACTGAGAATGTTTAACTATGACATTTTTATATTTCCTTTAGCAGAGGACAATGAAACAACATCAACATAGAACTTTCCACAATGGAAACTTCTTAATGACTGAAGAAGGTGCCGGTCATGCTATTTCAATGTTCCGTTCTAGCTCCCTGTTAACCATAGCAGAAGAGATTATTACAAGAAACAATTTCAGTTTTTTATTTAACTTCATTGTTACAAATAGTTTCACTCACTGTAATTATTTTATGTTATGTATTACATATTCTTATCTATTTTAATGAATGTTATTAAATTATGTTATTGCTTGGACTTCAGTGTGCCTGACTCTTGATTCTACACAGTATTTGGAAGATTGCATTTACAGTACTCCCTTCCACTTCTGTTAATCAGGCACCTGATTTCATGTGACAGATCCTCTAGAATCACTTAATAAATTTTTTCTTCCAAACTACAAAAGAATGTCACTCTAAGTACTGCTCAAAAAATGAAAGTTATTTGACCAAATTCTTCCATATTCTTAACATAAAACTCTCCCCATATTCTGAACCAACAACTAAGGGATACACATGGTTCCAGCCAAAATATGTCAGAGGAGTTCCTTGTCGTGAATTAGTGGGAAGAGAGGCCCTCGGTTCTGTGAAGGTTCAGTAGATGCCCCAGTGTGGTGAAATCAGTGGGGGAGGGGGTGTAGATGGGAGTAGGTCATGTGGAGGGATATATAATTGGAGCCAGGATGTGGGAGGAGGGTTTGGGGGTTTTTGGAGGTGGTATACCCGCAAAGGTTTTAGCATTTGAAATGTAAATGAAGAATATATTCAATAAAAATATTAACTATTAAAGCACTCTCCATGACTGAGTCAAAATTTATTAATACAATAAAATCAAACTCACTCCTGTGCATTGTAGCAACACTTTTTAAAAAATAATATTATCCTATTTCTGTGAAAAGGAACTCTAGAAAATTATTTACATTAGAAAAAATAGCTCATTATTTGAAGGCTCAAGTTATCATCATACAGTAGTTCTGATGCCAGGAGTTTATAGGTAGTGAAATTGTTCACCTAGTTGAGAAGCAGAGGAAAATGAATCCTCATATTCAGTAAGCTTTGTCCTTTTATACATACCAGGAACTATGACAGGAATAGTAGATCCCATTTGTATTGTTACTTTGACCATTTCAGTTACTTAAGTATAGACAGAATCTAATAACATTAAATATATCCTCAGAGTCATGCCCAGAATGCTTTCTCAGAGAAAGTTATAAATAAAATTCCAATAATGATCAGCATTAATTATCACACATAATAAATTAGAGGGAAATACAATTTTAAGAAAAAAAGAATTTTCAAAGTCCTTAGTGATCAGAGATTGGCAAATCAAAATATCCCTGAGATTCTCCCTTACACCAATCAGAATATCTAAGATGAAAACTTCAGCTAACTACAAATGTTGGCAAGAATGTGCAGAAAGAGGAACACTCATCCATTGCCTGTGGGATTGCAAAGTGGTACAACCATTCTGGAAATCATTCTGGAGACTTCAGAAAAACATAAGTAGATCTACCTGAAGACCCTACAATACCACTCTTGTGAATATACACAAAAGATGCCTCACTATTGCATAGGGTTATGTCTTCCACTATGTTCATAGCAGCCTTGTTTGTGATAGCCAGAAGCTGGAAACAACCAAGATGTCCCAGATAGCAGAATGGAAACAGAATATGTGGTTCATTTACACAAAGGAATCTATTTAACTCTTAAGCATGAGGACATCCTGAGTTTTCCAGGCAAATGGATGGAATTAGACAATATCCTGATGAGGTAACTCAGACACAAAAAGATATGCATGGTATGTAATCACTAATAAGTGGATATTAACCACAAATCAAAAGAAATAAAACAAATACAGAATACCCAAGATACAGTCCATAGAACTCAAGAAGATAAACAAGGAGAAGCACCCAAGTGAGGATGATTCAGTACCATTAGGAATGAGAAGAAAGCAATCACAAGGGAATAGGAAGGACCTGGGAGGGAAAGTGGACAGACAGGTGGGGGTTTGGGGGAAAAGGGATTCTGATCTGTTATTGGGTGACAGAAAAGGAATGAAGCCCTGAGGTCCAGAAGAAAAAATGGAAACAGGCAACCACCGGAGGTAGGAGGTTGGGAAGAACCTCCAGAATGTACCAGAGACATGGGAGGTAAGAGACTCTCAGGACTCAAAGTGAAGAAAATAATGTGGTTTGGAGAAAATCTTGAGACAGTTCCTCTTCCTCACCATTATGGATTGGGGTAAGCCTAAATGGAACCTGTGACTGTATTGCATATGAAAATATACCTACTATGGCTGGATCAGGAGAGGGCTATAGGAATCTCTTTGATTCCCTTTGGTGTTTCTTCCAGCATATAAAAACACAGTATAGATTCCAGGATGTACACTTAAATGTCTTAGTCAGGGTTTCTATTCCTGCACAAACATCATGACCAAGAAGCAAGTTGGGGAGGAAAGGGTTTATTGAGCTTACACTTCCATGTTGCAGTTCATCAATAAACGAAGTCAGGACTGGAACTTAAGCAGATCAATAAGCAGGAGCTGATGCAGAGGCCATGGAGGGATGTTTCTTACTGGCTTGCTTCCCTTGGCTTGCTCAGCCTGCTCTCTTATAGAACCCAAGAGCACCAGCCTAAAGGTAGTACCACCCACAAGGGGCCCTCCCCACTTGATCACTAATTGAGAAAATGCCCCACAGCTGGATCTCATGGAGATACTTTCCCAAATGAAGCTCCTTTCTCTATGATAACTCCTGGCTGTGTCAAGTTGACACACAAAACTAGCCAGTACACTTAGGAGACAGGAAGTTCAAAAAAGTGTGGTTTTATGACATGTGTTTCTTTAGCTTGACATAATCTCAGGTTCCTCCTTCCACTCATTCTCCTTCCTCAGGTCAATTAGTCAAGATTCACTATATTTTATAATATAATAGAAATGATTATGATAATATCAGTGCATGCAGGAGATAATATTTCATATAATTCCACTCTTTTTATGATAAGTAATGAAAAATTGAGAAAGAAGCATTGCCTTATTTTGTTATTAGAATACATGAGTAAATATTTTTGTTTCCTCTTCCACATAAAATTCTGAAGGTTAATGAGAGGATTTTAAGGCATCTCTGTCAGTGCTGAGCAAAACGCAAAGGAAAATTGTTATATGATTCTATCCTACTCTAGTCAGAATGTCTAAGATTAGTTTAAAAAGACAGCAAATGATAGAAAGGATGATGGGAACAGCAAAAGACTCATTTGCTGTTGATTTGAGTGAACACTGGAAGAGTCCCTGTGAAATTCAGGGCGGAATTTTCACAAAAGAATGAAAATAGATATTCCAAAAGATCCAGCTATACCAATATTGGGCATATATGCAATTGACACTATATGTTACAACAGATATTTACTTATATAGGTTCACTTCTGTTCTATTTCTAATAACTAGAAATTGGAAGCAGCCTACATGTTTATCTCCTGAAGAACAGGTTGTAATAATATGTCACATTTAAACAATCCAACACTATTCATCCATTGAGAAAAGTGAAATTATGTTATTTGCAGGTAAAAGAGCAGCACTAGGAAACACCTGAAGAAGGTTGTTGTGATGTTGGCATGAAAATTGCCCAAGGCATCTTCTATGCTTCTGGTTTAGGCAGGATGGATACAGCCTAATTTACACTTACACTATGTTGACTTAGAGAAGTAGTCCTTCATGTTTTGATAAAACGATCCTCCTATACAAGCACATAGCACAGAGTCACTCATTATTGTGGTTGGTAGAAGCCAAGTGAAAAGCCACTTATACTAAATATATTACAAACATATTCCAAAAGGATTGAATGATATACAACTTTTAAGTGTGAATTTACCTTATTTATCTCTCTTTTTAAATTATCTTTAATCTTTTACTGTCCAGTCTTTATCACCTTTTGCTCCACCCTCCTACAGTTCCTCTTCCCATTCTTCCTCTGTCCACCACAGTCTCTAGGATGTTGTCCCCACCTCTACATCCCATCTAACTAAGTGTACTCACTCCCTGGGCCCTCATGTTTCTCAAGAGTCAGGTGTATTTTCATTCACCTAGGAAAGAGCAAGCAGTCCTCTGCTGTATATGTGTTAGGGTCTTCATATAAGCTAATATATACTACCAAGTTGGTGGCTAGGTGTCTGAGAGATCTCAGGGGTCCAGATCAGTTGAAACTGCTGGTTTTCCTCTGGTGTCATCTTCCTCCTCAGCTTCTTCCAGTCTTTCCCTAATTCAAACACAGGAGTCCCCAGCTGTGGGATGCTTTCCCTGTCTCTTCACTGGATCCCCTGTCTTTCTCCTGGAAGCGAACTCTACAACTTCCCTCTCCCCTCTGTTATATATTACATTTAAGATTCCTCTGTATGAGTCCTGGGGGTTTCTTAGCCCACAGGTCTCTGTTACATTCTAGAAGGTCCCCCCACCTCTTACCTTCCAAGGTTGATTGTTTGCATTCCTTCTTCTGGACCAAAGAGCCTCACTCCTGCTTCCCCATCTGCCCAACAAATAGTTAATCATGTTCCCTTTTCCCTCCCTGGATTCTCTCCCTCATAGAAGTCTCCCAAGTCTCACCTTCCCCATGATTGCTTTCGGCTCTCTTCCAAGTGTGACTGAGGCAATCTCACTTGAGCCCCTCATCTTGCTTATCTTCTTGAGTTCTGTGGATTGCAGAATCCTGGGTATTCTGTACATTTTGGCTAATATCAACTTGTTAGTGAGTTCCTACCATGCATGTCCTTTTGGGTCTGAGTTACCTACTTCAGGACAATATTTTATAATTCCATACCTTTGCCTGAAAATCCATAATGTCCTCATTCTTAATAGCAGAATTGTATTCCATTGTGGAAAAGAATCACATTTTCTGTATTCATTCTTCCAATATGGGACATCTGGGGAAATTACCACTTCTATGAAAATAGTGGAGCATGTACTACTATCGCATGGTGGGGCATCTTTTGGGTATATACCCAAGAGTGGTACAGCTGACTCTCCTTTTAGATCTATTTCCATTTTTTTGAGAAAGCTCCAGATTGATTTCCAGAGTGGTTGTACCATTTTCCAATCCTTCCAGCAATAGAGGAGCGTTCCTCTTTCTCTACCTCCTCCCCAACATGTGCTCTCACCTGAGTTTTTGATCCGGGCCTTTCTGATTGGTGTATGGTGGAATCTCAGGATCACTTTGATTCACTTTCCCCTGATCACTAAGGATTTTAAACATTTCTTCAAGTGCATCTCAACTATTTGAGATTTCTCTGTTGTGAGATCTCTGTTTAGTTCTATACCCTGTTTTTGATTGAGTTGAATGGGAAATTAGCTTCTTGAGTTCTTATTTATTTTGGATAGTTGAGTTAGTGAAGTTTTTTTTTTTTTCCAATCTGCTGGTTGCTGGTATGTCTATTAACCATTTCCTTTGCATTCCAGAAACTTTTCAGTTTCATGAGGTCCCATTTATCAATTCTTGATCTTAGATCCTCAGCTACTGGAATGCTATTTAGGAAATTTTATCACATGCCAATGAGTTTGATGTTCTTTCCCACTTTCTCTTCTATTATATTCAGTGTATTGGGTTTTATGCTGAGATCCTTGATTCACTTGGATTTAAGTTTTTTGCAAGGTCACAAGGTTCTTTTATCTCTGTAATGATTGCCAGTTATTCTAGGACCATTTCTTGAAGATGCTTTCCTTTTTCATTGTATAATTTTGGATTCTTTGTCAAAGAGCAAGCATCCATAACTGTATGATTATATTTCTGAATTTTCAATACTATTACAATGATGGACAAGTCTGTCCATGTGCAAATAGTGTACAGTTTTTATAAATATTGCTCCGTAGTATAGCTTGAGGTCAGGGATGGTGATTCCCACAAATGCTCTTTTATTTTTAACAATAACTTTCTCTTTCCTGTTTTTTTTTTGGTCAGGTCAGACATCAATGAGAGGAGAGGCCCTTGGACCTGTGAATGCTCATTGCCCCAGATTAGGGGAATGCCAGGACAGGGAAGCAGGAGTGTGTGCATTGGTGAGCAGCAGGAGGGGATGGGATAGGTGGTTTTTGAGGGGAAATGAGAAAGGGGAATATCATTTGTAATGTAAATAAAGAAATTATCTAATAAGAAAATGAAAAAAGAAATGATAAATAACACTAAAAATTTATTAAGAATATGTAATGCAATGCAAAACAAATTATAAATATATTAAAGTTGATAAACATATATACTGAAGCCTTCAAGCCAAATATGACTATTTCAAATGGCTATAGAAAGGAATTTCCCTAGTTGAAATTCCCTCCTTACTAGACATATTTAAGTTTACATCATTTAGACAAACGAAACAGCCAAACTTATCCCCTGTCAAAATGACACACGGATATCATTCCATAAATCCATGCTTATCCTCTTTTGTTCATTCCTTATTCCATAGTAATATCATTTGTTTTGAAGATTATATGTAAGTACACTGTATCTGTCTTCAGACACTCTAGAAGCAGGTGTCAGATCTCCTTATGATTCAAAGAAAAAAAAGTGATATTACCCATATTCATTTAAATAAGTTACCCAAATTCATTTAAAGAAGACTTTGAAGTCTGTTATATAAAACAAAAGTAATTAACATTTACATTTTTATTACTAAAACTATTGAAAGGTTAAACAAAGTGAACAACATCAAATGAAGAACTTCTCAGCGATAAGGGGCACTGGGGTCACCATCATAACACGGGGAGTTGGGGAGGGCCTTGAAGGGAGCAGCCACTCCCATGGCTCTGGAGCTCAGGTGACCTTTTAAGATAGGAGCTGTTTTCCACCTTGGTTTTTCATTAGAAAAGTGTTGCGACATTTTTCAGAAAAGGGGTTGATAAATCTACAAACACTTCAGTCATTCAGAAAGAATACTGGTCAGAGAAAGTTCTGTGATGAGCAACCAAACATTTCAGGGCCTTCTGTTTCCTGGAGAAATGCCAGGACATGAAACATCCCTCTACATGTGACAATGACAAAAACATTAAATTAGAAGTCATTGTAACTTACACAGTCATGGATGCTAACTTAAGACAGGTGGACAGGCACATGAGCTATAGATACAGTTAGTTCTCCTTCATTCCACTATGTTGAAAGACAATACTAACGCTGCCTGGAGAGCTGTCTGGACAGTTCCTAAACTCATGTACATACATAACTCATCTACCAAGGGCACCTTACAGGGATCAAGTAGCATACAATGTATGACCATGTAATAGTTAGGTTATATAAGACTCAAAGATCTGACCACAAAAACCTTATTTTATCTAACTGTTTAATATTTCAACCTTGTCAACATTTAGTAAAGTTAAACACCAAGAGGAACGACAGAGGCACACTGCTCCACTGCTGGTGGGAGTGTAAGATGGAACAACCACTCTGGAAATCGGTCTGGCGATTCCTCAGAAAACTGGGCATGACACTTCCAGAGGACCCTGCTATACCACTCCTGGGCATCTACCCAGAGGATTCCCCTGCATTCAATAAGGACACAGGCTCCACTATGTTCATTGCAGCCTTATTTATAATAGTCAGCTGGAAAGAACCTGGATGTCCTTCAACAGAGGAATGGATACAAAAAACGTGGTATATTTACACAATGGAATACTACTCAGCAATTAAAAACAATGAATTCACAAAATTTGTAGGCAAATGGTTAGAGCTGGCATCCTCAGTGAGGTAAACAAATCACAAAAGAATACACATGGAATGCAATCTCTGAAAAGTGGATATTAATTAGCCCAGAAGCTCTGAATACCCAAGGCACAATTAGCATAACAAATGACTCCCATGAAGAAGTAAGGAGAGGGTCTTGATCCTGGAAAGGATTGATCTAACATTGGAGGGGAGTATCAAGACAGAGAAAAAGGAGAGAGGTGATTGGAGAATGAGTGGATAGAAGAAGGTTTATGGGACATATGGGGAGGGGGAAACTGGGAAAGGGGAAATCATTTGTAATGTAAACAAAGAATATAGAAAATAAAAGTATATAATTAAATAAAAACGCCAATTATTAAAAGGCAAATACAACACCTAATTCATACCTCACAACAATATTCTCAGGCTGCCAAAACAATGTCATTTACCTGTTCTCACACTTACTGTATTGCCTGAGCTTCCAAAATTTTAACTAAAACTACCTTTTTTTTGCGATCACCTGTGTATAGGACACCTGCTCCTGAGGCATAAAAGCAGTTCCTAAGATCTGTTTTCAGGCAAGCTACAAAATCGCAATTCCAAGTCTTCTTGTTTGAGCAAAATAATTTCCTTCACACACAATGACTGGAAAAGAAGTTAGGTGACAGTTACTGCCATTTAGTGACACATTTCTCAGTATTTTGTACGTGGGAAATGCATCTGAACTGCAGAGCCAACTCTGCACAAAGGCCTTGCTTTGTGGAATTTGCACTTTGGTGGAAAGTTTAAACAACCAATAAAACATTTCCTTTTCTCTGTGTGGTCATCAATCCAGCATGCAGGGTAAAACCACAACAAAAGCCAAAGTGCAATCTCAAACTTTCTGTGTCTACATTCTTGGTTTCGTTGCTTAAGTACAGACAGGACATGGGATCATTTGCTCTGGGCTGCCATTCCACATTTGATCCTGCTAAACTGCCCAACAAGCAGCCCAGGCAGACCTGGGCACACCCTCCATGGATGGTCAGACTCACATGATTAGTTCTACCCAACCACAATTATAGTTCTCTGGGAAACAAGGTTGATTGCTAGAATTCCCCCTGAAACTGATACAAAGAAACTAACCACCAAGTTTATTTTCCATTTTAAGGGTCTCTATTCAACCAGTTCTGATCTAAAACAATCACTATATAAGGCTGGTATCATACTTGTTATTTTGTTTCTTTCTGACTACCTACCAGGCTTACTCTCAAGCAGGATAAATACAAAACTTTGTTACAAAACATGGAAAAGAAGGCTGCAAAATTGTCTTTCCACAAATGGGTAGTTTGAGTACAGTATAAATATAAGGACAGAGAAAAAGGAGTGAGGTGATTGGAGAAGGGATGGAAAGAAGAAGGTTTATGGGACATATGGGGAAGGAGGATCCCGGAAAGGGGAAATCATTTGGAATGTAAACAAAGAATGTAGAAAATAAAAATATTAAAAAAACTATAAATATAAGAACACTGTCTCATTTCTATAAAACATGAGCAGAAAAGTACAGAAAAAATCCAGATTTTGTAAATTGTATTGCAGAAATATTTGTTTGAATGCTGATGATTTAGAGCAAATTTTCTTCCTTTTCCTTATAAGAGTAAGAGACTAAGAGAGACAGAGACAGAGACAGAGATAGAGAGACAGAGACAGAGAGACAGAGACAGAGAGACAGAGATACACATACAGAGAGACAGAGAAAAAGTTCTAAACTAGAAAAGATACCAAACAGATTTCCAATCAGAAAAGTAAATTAATATACTTCCATCAGAAACAGCACCCCCCCCCCCATTCAACAGCCCAGAGGTCGTGTTTATTTATGGAGCGGAACATAGATTCCATTCCTGAAGAGGCTTTCGAAGAAGCCTGAAGGTGATGGATGTCACAGGGTGCCTCAGCCAAAGACCGGCAAGGGTTCGAGGATGCTCCCGGACCTCTCTGCCAAGGGGATTCTGTTCAGCTCGCCCACCTCCGCCTGCCAGCCTGGGATCTTCTTGGTTGTCATGTGTGGATGAGCATGCTTTGTCATGTGGTCACACTGTATGTAGTGCCAGTCACACAGTGGGCACACCAGCTTCTTCCCTCCAATGTGAGTTCTGTGGTGGCGAGACAGCTCATCTGACCTTGCAAAGTTGTTGTCCCAGTCATCACCTCACAGATGCAGATAAAAGGTAAGTGTGTGGGCAAAGATGATCTTAAAGGTGGGAAATTTTGAAGTAGGTCTTCTGTCATGCTGTACAGGAGTGGTGATGTAACCAGAATCAAAGACAGGTGTGAGGGCTCTCATCTGGGACCTCTGTCCCAAGAACTCATGTAAACAAGAGCTTCTATAGCATCAATCTCGATGTGCTCAAGGATGCTGCATGTGGGACTTTCTCTGTTATGCTGCTTCCTCTCCAGGACGACTCACTAATGTTCATGAGGTCAGCTGCATGTGCATCACCCTGGAATGGTGGAGTCTGGCAATTGCCTGGGGCCATACAGCCTGTAGGCAGCAGTGCTGGAAAACAGGAGCTCTGCCTGGCGCTGAGGCTGCACATGTGCAGGCAGCAGTGTCATCTGTTCCCAGCATGCACCTCTGCTCTCCTTGACATGCAGCTATTCCCACCGCCACCAGCCCAGGAGTCATCAGTGTCAAAAATTTTTAATGAAAACATCATGAAAATATCTATTCATGTGTCTTTGTACTGCACTAAAATAGTTTTTCTTGTTTCATTTCCCCTCTTTAATTCCCTTTGATAAAGTTAGTTGAAATCAGTAAAATCATCTTTCCAATTTTTACTTTTTGAACTCATAATTTCTAATCGTGTCTTGGGGTAATATGAAAGAATAATATTTATTGGACAATGCTTTACAGTTCTTTGTTTTGGTAGAGTAAGAAATGAGTCTGTATTATTGTAGAAGCCACTAAGCCATGACATTCTCTCTCCTGGATGTCACCGTCACCGAATACCTTCTAAGAAGAAAATAGTGGACTTACAGTAAAAGAAAATATTTTCTGTCCTCTCACTACCAAAGCCTTGTAGTCTTTTTGTCCTCCTGTCAGACACATGGGACTTGAGAAGGAACTACTAAATTTATGTATAAGTTTACAAACTTTGAGTAATAAACAGACCTATAAATTAGATACCTACACTGCTGTATTCTTTTCATTGGGGAGGGGGGAACCATTAAACATAGGATTTTATATAAGAAGCAAACATTTATACAGTTTTATTATGTACAGAACATGATTCAACCGGCTTTATTTAATGATGCTTTTGTTCTTCTTTTTTAATATTTTTTATATTTACATTTCTAATGTATCCACTTTCAATGTCTCCTCTTCTTTTTTTTGGGGGGGGGTGGATTTGGATGTTTTCAAGACAGGGTTTCTCTGTGTAGCCCTTGCTGTCCTAGAACTCACTCTGTAGACCAGGCTGGCATTGAACTCAGAAATCTGCCTGCCTCTGCCTCCCAGAGTGCTGGGATTACAGGCGTGCACCACCACCACCAGGCCAATGTTTCCTCTTCTTAAACTCCCTCTCCCATCCCCCTGCCCCTGCCTGTATGATGGTGCTCCCCCTTCACCTACTATCAATCATACAAAATGGCAACCAACAGATTATGAAAATCTTTACCAATCCTACACCTGATAGAGGGCTAATATCCAATATATACAAAGAATTCAAGAACTTAGAATCCAGTGAACAATGTAACCCTACTAAAAATGAAGCACAAAGCCAAACAAAGAATTCTCACCTGAGGTAACACTGAATGGCTAAAATGCACCTAAATAAATGTTCAAAATACTTAATCATGAAGGAAATGCAAATCAAAACATCCCTGAGATTCCAACAAAATCTATAAGAATGGCTAAGATCAAAACTCAGGTGACAGCAGATGCTGACAAGGATGTGGAGAAAGAGGAACACTCCTCCATTGCTGCTGGGTTTGCAAGCCAGTACAAGCACTCTGGAAATCATTTTGGAAATTCTTATAAAAAATTGGACAAAATACTACCTGAGGACCCAGCAATACTACTCCTACTCAAATACCAAGATGATGTTCAAACGTGTGATAAGGTCACATGCTCCACTATGTTTATAACAGCCTTATTTATGAGAGCCAGAAGCTGGAAAGAATCCACTTCACCTTCAACAGAGGAGTGGATGCAGAAAATGTGGTCCATTTACACAACGGAGCACTAGGCAACTACTAAAAACAGTGAATTTATGAAAGGCAATCCAGAGACTGTCCCATTTGAGGATTCATCCCATATATACTTTCCAAATCCAGACACCATTGTGGATGTCAACAAAAGCTTGCTGACAGGAGTCTGATATAGCTGTCTCCTGAGAGGCTCTGCCAGTGACTGACAAATACAGAAGTGATGCTCACAGCCAACCAATGAACTAAGTACAGGATCTGCAATGGAGGATATACAGAAAGGAACCAAGGAGCTGATGGGGTTTACAACCCCCTAGAAGGAAAAGTGATATGAATCAATCAGTAACCCCAGAGATCCCAGGGAATAAACCACCAACCCACAAGTTCACGTGGAGGGAACCAGGGCTCCAGAAGCATACATAGCAGAGGATGGCCTTGTCAGACATCAATGAGAGGAGAGGCCCTTGGTCCTGTGAAGGCTTGATGCCCCAGTATAGGGATTTCCAGGACAGGGAAGATACAGTTGGTAGATTGGTGAGCAGGGGGTTGGGGGCATGAGATAGAGTATTTTTGAAGGGGAAATTAGGAACGTGGACAATATTTTTTATTTGATATCTTCTTTATTTACATTTTAAATGACTTCTCCTTTCCTGGATTCCCCCTCCCTGAGGTCCCATAAGCCCTCTACCCTCCCCCTCCCCCCAATCCACCTCTTCCTGCTTCTGTGACTTAGTATTCCACTACACTGCTGCATTGAGTCTTTCCAGGACCAGGGGCCTCTCCTTCCCTCTTCTTGGGCTTCATTTGATATGTGAATTGTGTCTTGGGTATTCCAAGCTTCTAGGCTAATATCCACTTATCAGAGAGTGCACACCATGAGTGTTCTTCTGTGATTGGGTAACCTCACTTAGGATGATATTCTGCAGTTTCATGTAATAATTCTTCCGTTCGTCTAAGAATTTCATGAATTCATTGTTTTTAATGGCTGAATAGTACCCCATTGTGTATATATATATCACATATTCTGTATCCATTCCTCCGCTGAGGGACATCTTGGTTCTTTCCAGCATCTGGCTATTATATATAGGACTGCTATGAACATAGTGGAGCATGTATCCTTATTACATGCTGTGGAATCCTCTGGGTTTACATTTGAAAGGTAAATAAAGGAAAGATTTAATCAAAAGAAATAAGAAGCATAAAATGTAAAATAAATATATCAGCTGTATGAAAGACACAAGTAGAGTTGAGAATAAATGAAATAAACTAATCAGGAGACAGTGTAAAAAAGAACTATATAGAAGCTGCACCGGGAATACTCAGTTACACACTGCTTCCAGGTGCAAAAATCAGCAAAAAATAATGGCCAATGGCCTGGGATCAATTAATAGGTACATAACAGTGGGTACACAAGAGAAATGGAATCTCTCTCATCTATAGTGAGGTGTGAGTGGAAAACATACCTTAATGTGATTCAGTGTAATATCCAATGTGTAGTATCAAAATAAAAGTAGAACTTTATGAGAGTGCAATTAATCTAAACTGGAGACTGTAAAAGAGTCTGAGATTCCACTACATTCATAATTCTTCCCTCCTCCCCCCCCTTTTTTTTTGGTGTTGCACAATTCTTGTTACTACATTTCTGTGAGGTATCTGGTATTACTTTTTTGCCCAGGATTGCTTTAGTTTTCAGGGTATTTTGGGTTCAACAGGTATTTTACAATTATTTCTGTAGATCTGTGAAAAATATCTGTATTGTGTTGATGATCAGTGGAGATATAGAATGGCGATCTATAAGGTAGTTATTGAAGAAACTAGCAATAAAAATGAAATCTGGTACAGTTATACAACTTCTCCATCTCTAGTGGAAGGACTTTAAGTCAGCTTTGCACACATATAACTGCACATACATATTTATTGTTGCCATGTTTAAAAGAGTCAGGTAAAAGAATGAGCATAGTCGACCATCATATGAAGAAATTTGAAATAAAATGTGTACTTGTACTTAAAAGAATCTCATTTAAACATCTCAGTGTTAACTTTGAGGATATCTTGTCCCCACCTGAGAAATGTATAGCAACTATGGATCACTAAGATGAAAATGGTCTTTAGGCATGTCTGTGAGGGGTTGTTAATTGATGAAGGAGGACCCATGCAACTGTGGACATTGTCCACCATTCCTTGAAAGGAGGTTCAGGGCAACTAAGCATGAGCTTGGGAGTCAGCCAGCAAAAACAGTGCTCATTGCTGCAGAAGATTCTGTTTATCATGGCTGAGAGTAGAGTATGCTGGAGCACAGCATTTTAGCCTTGCAGAAAGGGAACAAAGAAGAAGGGATGCACTCCTCTGGTGGCCATCTACTTTGCTGCTGTTTATTCAACCTCAGCTTCCAGGTCAAGGGCCACACACTTCCCACATTCAGACTGGAGCACTTGGATCTTTTAATTCCATCTAGAAAATCTCTTAACACATACAACCAGAGGGATGTGTCTCTGAATTCATAGATGATTCCAGTCAACTTGACACTGTATAAATCATGAAACCATAGTTCTCAATCCCTATTTATTTATTACTGTATACCTTTCTTCAACTTTGCTTTGAAAAGCAAGTGCTTGAGAATTTTAATAGTTCTAGGGAGACATTCTCAATAGATCCAATTCCTGACCAAAAGGCAAGAGAACTCTTGTCAAAACACTTCCACACAAATACTTGCACATGCATGATTATGGCTGCATTGTTTCAAAGAGCCAGGAAATAGAATGGGTCTGGCAGCCAATCATCCAAAGAACATTAAAATAGCATGTGCCAATATACATAACAGAATTGTATTAAAATGTCTCAGTTATCCTTGAATGATTGCTGGATACACCCTAAAGCATCAAAGACACAAAATTAGAATTTCTGATACTCATATTTCAATACTCAATATTCAGGCTTTTTTCTGATATATTTTTTATTTACATTTCAAGTGATTTCCCCTTTACTGACTCCCCACTCCCTGAAAGTCCCATAAGCCCTCTTCCCTCCCAATATTCCCCCATCCACCCCTTCCCACTTCCCTGTTCTGGTATTGCCCTATACTTCTACACTGAGTTTTTCCATAACAAGTGTTATTCCTCCGTTCTTCTTGGACAGCATTTGATGTGTGGATTATGTCTTGGGTATTCCAAATATCTAGGCTAATATCCACTTATTGTGAGTGCATTCCATTATTGATCTTTTGAGACTGGGTTACCTCACTTAGTATGATGTTCTCCAGCTCCATCCATTTGTCTAAGAATTTCATGAATTCATTGTTTCTTCTAATGGCTGAATAGTATTCCATTGTGTATATATACCACATTTTTGTATCCATTCCTCCGTTGAGTGATACCTGGATTCTTTCAAGCTTCTGGCTATTATAAATAGGGCTGCTATGAACATAGTGGAGCATGTGTCCTTATTGCATGCTGGGGAATCCTCTGGGTATATGCCCAGGAGTGGTATAGCAGGGTCCTCTGGAGGTGATGTGCCCAGTTTTCTGAGGAACTGCCAGACTGATTTCCAGAGTGGTTGTACCAATTTGCAGAAGTTCTTCATGTGAAAATTCTTTGTTTAGATCTGTACCCCATTTATAATAGAATTATTTGGTTTTCTGGGGTCTAAGTTCTTGAGTTCTTTGTATATATTGGAAATTAGCCCTCTGTCGGATGTAGGGTTGTTGAAGATCTTTTCCCAATTTGTCCTTTTGATGGTGTCCTTTGCCTTTACAGAAACTTTGTAATTTTATGAGGTCCCATTTGTCAATTCTTGATCTTAGAGCATAAGCTTTTGGTGTTCTGTTCAGGAACTTTCCCCCTGTACCAATGTCCTCAAGGGTCTTCCCTAGTGTCTTTTCTTTTAGTTTCAGAGTGTCTGGTTTTATGTGTACCTTGATCCGTTGGAAGTTGAGCTTATTACAAGGAGATAAGGATGGATCAATTCGCATTCTTCTGCATGCTGACCTCCAGTTGAACCAGCACCATTTGTTGAAAAGGCTATCTTATTTCCACTGGATGTTTTCAGCCCCTTTGTCGAGAATCAAATGGCCATAGGCGTGTTGGTTCATTTCTGGATCTTCAATCCTATTCCATTGATCCGCCTGATATTCAGGCTTTTTTAAGAAAATATTTTCAATGAATTTTACCAATTCTAAACATCAGTGAGATATTATATCTTGTGTAAATAAATAATCCACATTATGGAAACTTGAAATCAGCATAAGTAATCAATCCATTGTTTCCAGCATTTTCATTGGTTCCTGTTAAAACACTTCAATCTTCTAATTATTTTCAAATAAAAATGAGTCATTATTAATTACAGTTAATCCACAGTTCAATACAAGTCAGAATATATATTTTCTAATTAATATGTCATAACCTATGACAGATAATATTGATTTTTGACATTATAAATTCTAAACACATTAAGGAAATATGGCACTCATGCACTGCCAATGAGTCCCAGCTGCATCTGCCTTCCAACTCAAGGACTGAAGACCAGGGGATACCTATGATTCCTCCAGGCCTTGGGAGGCAGATGAGGACTGCTCCAAAAGGTGCAGAAAAATTGCACCTGATATATAAAATTGGAACCAGGATGTAAGTGGCTATTGGAACTAAATTTGACTTTGTATTGCTTACCCTTTAAAAATGGAATTAGAGTCCAAATCTAGAATTAGTTGGAGGGATGCACGGAAAGACCCTATGATCCAATAAGCACGACTTAATGGGTAATCT
Source organism: Apodemus sylvaticus (assembly GCF_947179515.1). Taxonomy (NCBI): domain Eukaryota; kingdom Metazoa; phylum Chordata; class Mammalia; order Rodentia; family Muridae; genus Apodemus; species Apodemus sylvaticus. The sequence continues at coordinate 203,892,765 of NC_067472.1, forward strand.
AGTGAGATCTCAGAAACCAATGGCAACAGCCGTGTAGACAGTGAAGGCTGGAGAATTTGACAGCAATCAGGTTGAAGTCCTTTTACATCTCATCCTGCAAAGGAATATTTTTCTGCATTTATCTATGCCTGGAGGTTTCAAATGACTCTGAGATAAAAATGACTGAATGACTTCCACCTGCCTCATCCACATCCTGCCTGTGACATGTGTCTGCCGTGTTCATAGGCACCTCAGCCTAAACTTATGATGTGCAAGGAACATAATATAGAATCTAGGCTCAAACATTTTCCCAATTACATTGTAATAAACATCTGAGAAAAGGGGTCAGGAGTGTGTACTTTTTTGAGGTAAAGAATTAAGTTGAATACTTTTCCAAAATAAATGACCAAGGTAGTGGATTCTGTATTATCATATATTACAATCATCAAAAACTGTGAAACTGTTAGTAAACTGATACATCTTGTCATCATATTTAATATCACTTGCTAAAAGTATACTAAATAAACTTGTTTGAGTTATATTTTACTTACTTTGTATCTGTGGGTATGTATGTGAACAGGCACCACAGCATGCATATAGAGGTAAAAAATCAGTCCTTTCCACCATGTGAGTTCTGGAGTATCATTGTCAGCCTGGGAAGCAACTCATACCAATTCCTTCTGTTCATATTGAATCTTAGAATTACCAAACCCCCTAGAGTGTGTACTGGTAGCAGTCAGAAGGAAGAAGCCTCCATTACCTTCCTCTTCTATGATCTACAGTATAAAACTCACTCAGGGTTTAGTAAATAGGAATTATATATTGTCTTCCCAGGTGCTACACAATGAGTACTCTGATTGCTGTTTCTGAGGCAGAAAATAGGTGTTCTAACACTGAGCCACACAGTGGCAATAACTCAAGAACACGTGGATTTCTCTATTTCAAGATGCAGCTATACTACCCAAAAGATACTTCTTCCTATCACAGATACACATGTTCAAACATATTCAGTGCTGCTGCATTCATACTAACCAGAAGTTTGGAACAACCTACATGGTCCTCAACCAAAAAGCTGGTAAACAAAATGTGGTACATTTACACTGTAGAGCAATACATAGACATTTACATGAATAAATTATGAAATTCAAAGATAAATGGAACTAGAAAAAAGCCCAGTGCTTTCTGCTTCTCTTTTCCATTTCATGCTAGCTATGCTCAGATGAATTGGAGGGCTCTGTTCTTCTTTTCTTGCATTCTGTCTGCTTTGACATCATTTTGCCCTCCCATTCTGCACAGTTCCCTGATATATGAATGGGCCTGGGTAGGAGGATTGATGGTGACACATCACATAGGGCTGTGTGTTTCATACTCTGTCTCTGCCTGTGTATTTCTGTTTCTGTTGCTCTGTCTATCTCTGTCTCTCTGTCTGTCTGTCTTTGCCTCTGCCTCTGTCTCTCTGTCTCTGCCTCTGTCTCTCACTGTCGCTCTCTTTCCCACTGTCTCTCTCTTTCTCTGTCTCTTTGTCTCTGTCTCTCACTCTCTGTCTCTCTGTCTCTATCTCTGTCTCTCTGTCTCTCTCTGTGTGTCTGTCTGTCTGTCTCTCTCTCTCTTTCTCTCTCTCTCTCCATAATATCTGTTCCCATTTGCTGCAGGAGAATGCCTTTCTTATAATGGCTGAATAGGGAGGGCATTGATAAGTAGTATTAGAAGAATTGGACTGCTAGATTGTTTCTTTTATTTAATTGTTTAGGCCAGTAGGATTTGATTTTAAAGTAGGTCTCTGGCCATCTAGACTCTATGGTTTTGTCACCTAAGCAGTGTCTTGTATGGATTCTATCTAATTAATTGGGTCTTAAGTCAAATCAGACATTTCTATATTATTCCTAGATGTTCTCTGACACCACTGCCCTAGCATATCTGGCAGGTAGAGCTGCCCAATGAGACTGAATAACAGACTTTCAACAGAAAATATTGTAGGTGAAGGGTTTTGTGGCTGAGTTGGTATTTGCTTCTCTTTTGGTGGCCAACAGAGAACTCTCCTACAACAAAGAAACTAGAACATAAGGGTTAAGGTGTCAATCATGCATCAGCTCAAATTCAATTTCAATGTGCTGAGTAGGTGTTGGCCTAAGCAATTGAACTCCATTCTCAGTTAGCAGAGACTAAAGAGTTGTCTTAGCAACAGCCTGGGTTGTTTGTATATTTCCATGGGATGACCTTGCAGAACAACTCAAATGAATGCAATGCAGTCACTTTTCATGGAAGCCTTATTGGTGACAAAAAGTGGCCAGTAGAGACTCTGTATCCCCCATCAGTAGAAATCACTAAGATTGCCTTCCTATAATTTAGGATTTCCAGTACACTAGGTTTCCATGTTATGCCTCAAATGCCATTGCAACTGAACCTATATCTCCCAGGATTCTCTTCCTTTCCCTTATCTCCCTTCCCATTCCTCACTGACTGTGTCCATTATCTTTAATATAGGTCACCTGTAAAATCTAATCAATCTCTCACTTCCATGGAGATGCATGTATCCATCCTAGTTCATTTCTTCATACCCTATCTCTGGATGTATGGATTAAAGGTTGGTTAGTAACATTTAGTGACTACTATCTAGATATAAGTGGATACATATAATATGTATATTTCTGGATCTTGGTTATGTCACTTTGGATTTTTTTTATTTCCAAACTTTTGTCTGCAAATGCCATGCTGTCATTTTTTTAAATACCTAATCTGCCACTATATAAATGTACAACATTTCCCCTAAAGGAGATTTTCAATCTAGGACCATCCTTTAGTTCTTGGAAATGGCTCAGTGACATTGAATGACAAACTTTCAGCAGTAATATCTTTGTTCAACCTAGAGGTCTCTCTCCTTCTTCTTCCATTTCCTGATGATTTGAATGAGCACAGACCCACAGACTTATATATTTGCATTATTAGTCCCCAGTAATAAACTGTATGGAAAGTCAGAAGGTATGGCCCTGTTGAAATTATGGTGTCTATTGGAAGAAGAATGAAACTTGGGGGACTGTAGGATGGGATGTGTCAATGGGAGTCTGGACGTATATATTAGAGGAGGTAGGTCACTATGGGAGACTCTTGGAGGAAGTGTTTCACTGGGGGGTAGGTTTTGAGATTTAAGATACCAGTAACAGGACCTGAATGTAACTGTCTCTAGTTATGTCTGTCTTTGTCTCCAGCTGTCTGTCTGTATAAGTCTGTCTTTCTCTGTCTCTATCTCCTCACTTTGTCTTTCTCTGTCTCTCTGTATCTCATTCTGTCCTGTTTCTGTCTCCCTTACTCACTGTCGGTCTCTGTCTGTCTATGTCTATGTATCTCTGTCTATCTCTCTCAGTCTGTGTGTCTCTCTGTTTCTGTCTCTGTCTCTCTGTCTCTATGTCTCTCTGTATCCTCTCTGTATCCTCTCTGTCTCTCTCTCTGTCTCTCTCTTTCATTCTCTCTCCTCTCTCTTCCTCTGTATCTTGAATCCTTTGATTTATTATGAAAAACTCTGATATGACATCAGTGACTCTATCTGTAAAACTATAAGGAAGTAGAAATTGGATATTTCGTGTTAAAAAAAATTCCCCCGTCATGGTGGTTCTTCACAGCAAGAAATGTGTGACACTCTTTCTTAACTAAGAGCCCTGGAAATAGGAACTACCATGAAACACCTTTCATGTTTAGTCATTGTCTTCTGAGTCCCTAAACAGTGATGATGCTTTACAGTTAGGAAATGAGCTTTCTATGCATATATTGTAGAACCAATTCTTAGTGCAATGTCTGGGCTCAAGAGTAAAATTCCAGCACACAGGTGGCATAGGCAGAGGGATTGATGCTAGTTATGCCCATTCTAGAAAGAATGATGAATTATAGGCAAACTCTGACTAGGAAGTCAAATTATTACTAAAAAGAAATAGAATTCTTTCTGAGCACTTGTGGTTGACAGGTGTCAAATGGATGGGACTGTGCTGGGGATTTTGTTTTACTCTGAACTTGAGCATAGACAGGAACTCGAGAAATCATGATGATCCAGATTCTCTTTAGTATTAGAGATCAAGCTAAAGCAAGTTTCCCAGCTTTATAATCATTTACCTCAATAGACACAGTATAATCATTATAACCAGAAGGAATTATAAAGCTACAAAGATAAGGCAGGAATCCATAAAGACTCAGCTGTATACCACTAGTAAGTCTGTGTCTCCCCAACCAGGAAATCTTGGGATAGAGCTACCAGTACAGTTTCATGATACTATTCCACCTACTAGCCAATCAAAACCTGAATCATCTTGCGGTCCTTATGATAAGGACAAACCTGTATTCCCAAACTGTGTTCACATTACAAACCTTACAATGTCTGGTATGGAAAGAAATGGGAGCATTTCTTTAGCTAATATCCCCATATTTTGAGAATTCCAGACAGTATGGAAGCATAGGGAATGTACTGAACTAGAATCTGGTGCTCTAGTGTCATATTTGGCCCTGATTTATCTGAGATTATGATTTTGGACAGAGCATTTCCTCTTACAACTATAAGAATCCTCACATTCTATAGTAGCAAAACTAACAGGCTGTCCTGTGAGCACAAGTAAATATAGAGTGCTTAAGAGTGCACACTATATTCTCCAGCTCCATCCATTTGCCTAAGAATTTCATGAATTCATTGTTTCTAATGGCTGAATAGTACTCCATTGTTTATATATACCACATTTAGCTGGAGAACATCATACTAAGTGAGGTAACCCAGACTCAAAAGATGAATCATGGTATGCACTCATTAATAAGTGGATATTAACCTAGAAAACTGGAATACCCAAAACATAATCCACACATCAGATGAGGTACAAGAAGAACAGAGAAGAGGCCCCTTGTTCTGGAAAGACTCAGTGAAGCAGTATAGAGCAAAATCAGAACAGGGAAGTGGGAAGGGTTGGGTGGGAAAACAGGGGGAGGGAAGGGGACTGATGGGACTTTCGGGGAGTGGGTGTCCAGAAAAGGGGAAATCATTTGAAATGTAAATAAATATATCAATAAATTTAAAAAATGTAAAAAAAAAAAAAAAAAAAAAAAAAAAAAAAAAAAAAAAAACAAGAGTGCACAGTATAGAGAAAGCACCCAGGTAGCTCATGGGAGGTTTTGCAGAGAAGCAGGCAGTGGTGGTGCATACTTTTTTTTTCTTTTCTTTATTCTTAATTCGATATATTCTTTATTTACATTTCAAGTGATTTTCCCCTTCCTGGATCCCCCCTCCCCGAAAGTCCAATAAGCCTTTTCCCCTCCCCCTGTTCGCCAATCCATCCCTTCCCACTTCCCTGTCCTGGTATTCCCAGGCACTGCTGCAGTGAGCTTTTCCAAGACCGGGGGCCACTCTTTCCTCCTTCTTGGACATCCTTGATATGTGCATTGTGTCTTGGGTAGTCCACACTTCTAGGTTAATATCCATTTAACAGTGAGTGCATACCATGAGTGTTCTTTTGAGACTGGGTTACCTCACTTTGGATGATGTTCTCCAGATCCATCCATTTGTGTAAGAATTTGATGAATTCATTGTTTCTTTTTTCTTTCTTTTCTTTTCTTCTTCTTTTTTTTGCAATTTTACATCTCTTGGATCATACCAATAAGATCAAATAAAAATATATTTAAAGGACAAAATAAAAAAAGTAAATAATTTGACACAGCAAACAGCTACCCTCGTGAGGAATGACTGATGATCAACCAGTTTTTAGAATTAGTTTAGGGGTCAGTAGCCCCTGCACTAACAGGCAGCTGAAGTCCTGATATAGTCATTTATCTGGGTAGTGGTTGTTCTCTTAAAAGATACAGTTTTCTTTCCTTTTTGGTATTTTATAACAATTTCTCTACTAAACTAACAGTATTTGTTTTTCCTACAACTATAGATGGGAAATGCTAGTGTTTACACAGATCAGAACTGATACAGCAGGATTGGGTGCCGGCTGTTCTGGAGAGTTTATTGGTGACTTATCAGACAGGACAACTACTTTCCCTCCAATCAATCGAGGTCTGGAAGGAAGACGTTTCCCTGTCAGAAATGACAGCACAGATGGAGTTAATCATACAGACTGAGGCAGATTTACTTCTTTCACACAATTCTTAGTAACAAAATGGATACTTGTTACAAGCAGCAGGACAGAACCACCAAGTACACAATGTCAACGGCCCATTTTAAAGTTCTGTTGTATTTAAATGACTTTTATTTGTTTAAAAAAACAAAAACAAAAACAACTTGCTATTCCCACCTATAACATGGGACATACTGAAGTCTTTTAAGATGACACATTGGAGAAGTTTATGACTTCTCTCAGTAGAGAGACTGAGAGAAACATTTGGAGTTCATATAGAGCACCCAAAGTACAGTGGTTTCCTAAATTCTCTAAGACACAACCCTCATTATACCGCTGAGAAGCGATATTGCAAGGGACAGTTAAGAATGCGAGGATAAAAACTGAGCTGCTTTTAGTGGCATGAGAAGACATTCAATTCAGTCGCTTCTGCTCAAAATCAGAAAGGGAAATAGCAACCAAATACCACAACATACCGAGTCTCTGTTTTTCGATAAAAAAATGCCAGGTGAAAAGGTCTTATTCAAATCCACACAGTATTATCCACCTCTCCTGAAGTTGGATTTCCCCTTGGCACAAAAGGCACAGCCCTAATTCCCTAACACAAAGCCCTGAGTAACAGCGCCATCTAGTGGATTTTTGTGACATAGGCACCACCACTATCTGCCTGAATATTTCCCCAGCCACTGATACAATTGTGGGTCAATATTTAGCACCTTGATGAGGGGAAAAAGTCTTCTGCACAGAGGAGGAGTAGGCTGTAACTGAATCCCAAGATCTCTGTTTTTTTTTTTTAATTGAAAAAGATGACAATATTGCTGTATTTTTTTTCTTGTTAAGGATCATCAATCTTACCACAAGGGATTATAATGCTTCTTGGACAGGACAAAAAGCTCACTAAATGTTTCCACATACCAACCTAAAAGCGCGATTCAAAACTTCACAATACTGTCCCTTTTATTGCTGTACACTTTCTACTGTCTTCAGAAAAGTCACCCCAGGCCACTCAAGCAGTTCAAACTAGGGCACTGAGTCCTTTGTGTCAGATCTAGGAACTACCCACACCTGGCCCCTGCACCTCGGGTGCAGACAGCAGCACAGCCCTTTGTCCGGCTGCCAGGTCAGGAATCTCTTGGCAGCTGCCTCTTCCACCGCTGCCCTCCTCCCCTCCCGATCCATCAAGAAATGTAATTCCAAGCTGGCAGGCAGAAGGTCAGAAATCTTTGAAAGCCTCAATGTCTACCACCGCCTCTCAGGTCTCGCCTCTGCACAGACTGCCAAATGTCAGCTGATTTCCCTCCCCCTTCCATAGTGCCTGGTGTCTCCGATGTCCAGGTTGTCACCTGAATCTTGCCCTCACATCTGCTTCCACCCCGTCCTTCCACAGCAGGGCTGTCCTTCATTAGTAACGTCCTGTTTCAGCTGTCCCCAAAGGCTCCGCATGCCTTGTCATCCAGGGATCAGCAGACTCCTCGGAGTTGTGGACTCAGCTTCGCCTGTATCATGGGCATCCAGAGACCATAGCTCTCGTGGAGCTCTAGGGAATCGGAGCTACAGGACGCGTGAAGTCTGCACGATCGTGCCTTGTTAAAGCCAAGAACTCCGGAGTAACGTGTCAAAACAGACAGAGGACAAACATCAAACCCAAGCTGAAACGGTGACAGTTTTCTGTCTTTATAATTTTTAAAAATGGCATGTTCAGAGCAAATATAAAACAGCCTTTCAAAAAAGCTTTCCCATGGCTTCATGATTTTTTGCGGCCACTCAAAAAGAGACTTTTAAAAATACGTGAGGTAGGGAGGGATCTTAAACCATTTTTTGGAGACTATATCAATGCTCAGGTTTGAAGATATAGATTGCATAGAAATTATATTCTCTTATACAAAACTGCTGTGTCTCCTTAACATCTAACCTCCAGTGTAGCAGGCTCAGAGCTGTCTCACAAAGAACCAATAAGAAATGGGGAAGTTTTGAAAATAGATAAGATGACAACTATTAGCTATAATACTAATAAAGACCAGGCAAAGGCTGGGAAGGGGTGCAAGACTCCAAAACTCTAGAAACCACAAAGCTAAATGAATGACTCACTAGCAAGGAAAAGCAAACTTGCAGAAACATCTCTGAAATGCTCCTTTTTTTTGTATAACAGACATTTTTATTTGGAGACTAAATTCTGTTGAGTGTACATTTGGTCAGCAGGTAATATGAATATGGCACTCTGAAATATTGCTAAAAAACTAAAGGCAATCTGCTTATATGCTTTGTATTAGCTTAAGGGTTTATTACCCTAATAAAATAAATTTGGTGTTATGTTTTCAGGTTTAATTAGCCTTGGGAAAAAAAGTATGTTTAATAAAAAATATTTCAGGAATTATATTTATCCTTTTGTTTTCTTGTAATATTTTAGGAAACATTCCAACAGCAGACTGATTTTAAAAACTCAGTTCAAGTTGACCTTCCATTACTTGAAGAACAGTGTTTTTATGTTTATAGCAAGATGTGTAGTTTCCTTCAGTTTCACATTCCTGCCTGCTATCAAGATCCCACTTTTAGTGGGACATTTGAAACAATTGATTAACCCAGTATTTTCTATTCTGTAACAGTATTTTATATTCTGAAATATGGATTTCATTATCTATCTATTGTTTCAGGAGACTTTATTATTTATTTTTTTATTTTAAATTTTATTTGATATATTTTTTATTTACATTTCAAATGATTTCCCTTTTTCTGGTCCCCTACTCCCCGAAAGTCACATAAGCCCCCTTCCCTCCCTCTGTTCGCCCACCCATCCCTTCCCACTTCCCTGTTCTGGTTTTGCCCTATACTGCTACACTGAGTCTTTCCAGAACTAGGGGCCACCCCTCCGTTCTTCTTGTACCTCATTTGATGTGTGGATTAAGTTTTGGGTATTCCAGTTTTCCAGGCTAATATCCACTTATTAGTGAGTGCATACCATGATTGATCTTTTGAGACTGGGTTACCTCTCTTAGTATGATGTTCTCCAGCTCCATCCATTTGCGTAAGAATTTCATGAATTCATTGTTTCTAATGGCTGAATAGTACTCCATTGTGTAGATATACCACATTTTTTGCATTCATTCTTCTGTTGAGGGATACCTGGGTTCTATCCAGCTTCTGGCTATTATAAATAGGGCTACTATGAAGATAGTGGAACATGTATCCTTATTACATGGTGGGGAGTCCTCTGGGTATATGCCCAGGAGTGGTATAGCAGGATCTTTCATGAAGTGAAATGGCCAGTTTTCTGAGGAACCGCCAGACTGATTTCCAGAGTGGTTGCACCAATTTGCAACCCCATCAGCAGTGGAGGAGTGTTCCTCTTTGTCCACATCCTCACCAACACCTGCTGTCTCCTGAGTTTTTAATCTTAGCCATTCTGACTGGTGTAAGGTGAAATCTCAGGGTTGTTTTGATTTGCATTTCCCTGATGACTAGTGAAGTTGAACATTTTTTAAGATGGTTCTCTGCCATCCGAAGTTTTTCAGGTGAGAATTCCTTGTTTAACTCTGTACCCCATTTTTAATAGGGTTATTTGGTTTTCTGGCATCTAACTTCTTGAGTTCTTTGTATATATTGGATATTAGCCCTCTATCTGATGTACAGTTGGTGAAGATCTTTTCCAAATTTGTTGGTTGCCAATTTGTCCTTTTGATGGTGTCCTTTGCTTTACAGAAACTTTGTAATTTTATGAGGTCCCATTTGTCAATTCTTGATCTTAGAGCATAAGCTATTGGTGTTCTGTTCAGGAACTTTCCCCCTATACTGATGTCCTCAAGGGTCTTCCCCAGTTTCTTTTCTATTAGCTTCATAGTTGAATAGTACTCCATTGTGTATATATACCACATTTTCTGTATCCATTCCTCCGTTGAGGGACTTCTGAGTTCTTTCCAGCTTCTGGCTAATATAAATAGGGCTACTATGAACATAGTGGAGCATATATCCTTAATACATGCTTTGAAATCTTCTGGGTATATACCCAGGAGTGGTATAGCCAGCCCTCTGGAAGTATCATTCAAAGTTTTCAAAGGAACTGCCAGACTGATTTCCAGAGTGATAGTAACAGCTTGCAACCCCACCAGCCGTAGAGGAGAGTTCCTCTTTCCCCAAATCCTTGACAGCACCTATTTTCTCCTAACTTTTGCATCTTAGGCATTCTGACCGGTGTGAGGTGAAATATCAGGGTTGTTTTGATTTACATTTCCCTCATGACTAAGGATGTTGAACATTTCTTATATCTTGGATATAAGCCCTCTGTCAGATGTAGTGTTGGTAAAGATCTTTTCCCAATTTATTGGTTGATATTTTGTCCTGTTGACAATGTCCTTTGCCTTACAGAAACTTTGTAGTTTTATGAGGCCCCATTTGTCAATGCTAGATCTTAGAGCATAAGCTATTGGTGTTCTGTTGAGGAAATTTTCCCCTGTGCCCATGTCCTCAAGGGTCTTCCCCAGTTTCATTTCTATTAGTTTCAGTGTGTCTGGTCTTATGTGGAGGTTCTTGATCCACTTGTAATTGAGCTTAGTACAAGGTGATTAGAATGGATAAATTTGCATTCTTCTGCATGCTGACCTCCAATTGAATCAGCACAATTTGTTGAAGAGGCTATCTTTTTTCCACTGGATATTTTCTGCTCCTTTATCAAAGATCAAGTCAACATAATTCTGTGGGTCCATTTCCGGATCTTCAGTTCTATTCAATTGATCTACTTGCCTGTCACTGTACCAATACCATGCAGTGTTTAACACAATTGCTCTGTATTCCTGCTTGAGGTTGGGGATACTGATTCACCCAGAACTTCTTTTACTGGTGAGAATAGTTTTAGCTATCCTGGGTTTTTTGCTAATCCAGATGAATTTGAGAATTGCTCTTTTTTAAGTCTATGAAGAATTGAGTTGGGATTTTGATGGGGATTGCATTGAATCTATAAATTGCTTTTGGCAAGATGGCCATTTTTACTGTAAAAATCCTGACAATCAGAGAGCAAGGAAGATTTTTCCATCTTCTAAGGTCTTCAATTTCTTTCTTCAAAGACTTGAAGTTCCTGTCATATAGATCTTTCCCTTTTCGATTAGAGTCACACCAAGATACTTTATATTGTTTGTGGCTAGTGTGAAGGGGGTCATTTCCCTAATTTCTGAGATTACTGATGGCTTTTATCTGCCTAATCACATCATATTCCCTCTCATCCAATCAGCTCCTAATAGAATCTTGAGGTTACCATGGAGCTAAGTAAACAAGTCTGGCTCAGTGTTCAGTTGAACTGCTTCAACCAGCACACGTGAATTTTGCTTGTGAATCCCAATAACCTGCTTATCATCCCTTTATCCAAATCCTATACCTCTACTCGTCTTCATGCCTCCACAATGTCAGGGAGGAAAATAAACTAACATGTTTATTTAATTGACAGTCCCTCAAATAAGGAGCCATTAAAATAAGGTGGGATTGGGAAGAAAGTATTGAAGGACAAGACTGTGCCCTAACTAAGGTCTTGGCTCTGACATTTCCTCGGTTGTAACTTTGGAGTGAACTTTTACTTATCTACTTGCTGGCAGATTCTAGGGCTCTCTAGGGAATTGAGACTTTAGGAGAAGGGGTTAGAGAAGGAAACCAGATAGTTCCTGGGGCTGTTTCAACTGAAGAAGAGAGAACTGTGTATAGAACTGTGTACAGGAGATCTGAGGGCCAAGATCCTTTTTTTTTGTTGACAGACTACATAGTTTTCCACAATAGTACTGCAAAGTTGGCCTCTTTAAGAGTAATGTTGATATGAGATTCAATAAGACATCTGCCACTGTTCAATTAGCAACTTAGATTGACTAATTTTTGCCAACTGGGTAGATGTATTTCTCTCCTCCATGGTTGCGCATTTGTGTTCTCTCAAGCTGTCATGTGGAAAAAAGTATTTCTGTGAAAAAAGAACAGTTTGTTACATTCCAGGGCACAGGAACAGCTGTGTTCTCCCTGGTAGTGCACACTGGGTTAATGAAGGGTACCTTACTGATGTAGTAGGTTGCCTCTCAATTTTGATAATGGTTTAACACCATTACATATCCAAGATTGTTAGCACAAACAAACTCCAAATGTGAATAGCTAGAGTAGTCTCCCATAGTGTGAACATCAGCCCTTGGGAACCAGAGGCATGAGGACCAAGGAGAACATGAGAGTGTCTATTGGACAATAACTTCAAAAGAAAATGTCTGGGGCTATAAGACAGTTACTCCAGAAATAAAATGAAAATCCATTTTAAAAATTAGCATTCTCAGTATTTGGAATCTTATGTCTGAAAACAACTGAGACCAAAGGGTTGATCACAGGCCAATAAGGATACTCTTGAGAAGGCAAGCTAGGGACCATTTATATAAAGATCACACCGCCTACATAGAGATGGTGAAGAAAATAAAAAAGGGCCAAAACTCGAGGAGAAGAGAATATGAAAGAACAGATGAAAGGAGAGGACAGAATATAGAGGGGTTAACCATGTAACACAGGAAGCTCAGCACTGAATACTCAAGGCAGCCAAATGATATTAAAAATACATTTTAAAAGGAACAGTGGGTACAAATCGCTGAGTACATGGCAAACATTGAAGGATTTAATGAACATATAGGTCAAGAGATCAGGAAGAAACCTGAGGCTGGGGCAGGATTTGACTAGGAGGATCAGCTTATCAGGAAAAAACATTTTCATGTTTAGTTTTTGTCTTCCTAGACCCTAAACACTGATGATACATTACAATTAAGAAAATGAGAATTCTATGTATATGTTGTAGAACCAATTCTTAGTGCAATGTCTGGACTCAAGTGTAAAGTTCTAGTACCCAGGTGGCATAGGCAGAGGGATTGATGCAGGTTTATGTCCATTCTAGAAAGAATGATGAAATATAAGTAAACTCTGGCCATGAAGTCAAATCATTAATAAAAAGAAATAGAATTCTTTCTGAGCACTTGTTGTTCACAGGTGACAAATGGGTCAGACTGTGTGTGCTAGAGACTTTCTTTTACTCTGATCTGGAGCATACACAGGAACTGGAGAAATCATCTTGATCTGGATTCTCTTCAGTATTTGGCATCATGCTAAAGGCAATTTCCCAGCTTTATAATCATTTACCTCACTAGACACAATATAATCTTTGTAACCACAAGGAATTATAAAGCTACAAATATGAGACAGGAATCCCTAAAGACTCTGTTTTACATCACTAATATGTCTGTGTCACCCGAACCTGGACTTTTTTGGCTAAAACTACCAGTACAATTTCATGATATTATACTACCTACTACCCAATCAAAACCTGAATCACCTTGGGGTACTTATGGTAAGGACAAACCTATTTTCCCAAACTGTGTTCATATTACAAACCTGAAAATATCTGGTAAGTAAAGAAATCTAAACACTTCTTTAGCTGATATCCCCATATATTTTGAGAAGTCCAGACAGTATGGAAGCATAGGGAATGTACTGAACTAGAATCTGGTGCCCTAGTGTTAGTTTTGGCCCTGATATATCTGAGCTCATGATTTTGGACAGAGCATTCCTTCTTTAATTATAAGGATCTTCACATTCCATAGTAGCAAAACTAACAGGCTCTGGGCACACCTAGAGGTAGAGTGCTTAGGAGAGCACAACGTAGAGAAAGCACCCAGGTAGTTCATGTGAGGTTTTCCAGAGAATCAGAGAGCTGGGGTGTACACAGGAATGCTCAAAGCCAAGATGTCTCATTGTGGTAGCCATTTTGCACTCAGTTTCCACATTAACCTTTGAACTGCAGTGCTCTTCAGTAGCAGTGTTGTGATGGGAGGGAAACTGGCTGCCACATCTGCCAACCCTCTATGGACAGGGTTGTCCTGGCTTACCTGCCAGGATTTGCAGCTGTGTCCTACTGGGGACTCAGAGCACAACTCTCATGGACTAGATCTTTATGGTTTGAATGGAAACTTCAGGACAGAAAATGTGACTGTGTGTCATGTCTAGGACACAGAGAAACTATATTACCTGCTGTGGTCCTTCAGGCAAAATCTTTTTAAAAGTGCCAGTGCCAGCATTACTTGTGAAGATATGCCACCTGAGCACTAGGGGGCCATGGAGATACAGATTTTTATTCCTATAATTCAGTGACTGAAGCAGGATGGTAGACACAACACATATTGCAGAGTAAAACACAATTTTAATTGAAATATGGATTAAATCAACACTTATCAACTATAGGAATTTTCTCTTTCTTATTTTCTATATTCTTAGTTTACATTACATATGATTTTCCCTTTCCCGGTTTGCCCCTCAGCATAAGTCCCATAAGCCCTCTTCCCTTTGCCTGTTCCTAAATCAACCCCCTCCCACTTCTCTGTCCTGTCACATATCAAATCATTTCCAAGAAGAAAGAAGGAGAGGAAGGAGAGTTCCCTGGTCCTGGAAAGGCTTTATGCAGCATTGTAGGGGATTACCAGGAATTTTCAATGGAGATTAACTTACTATGGCACAGTGGTTTATTTAGCAATGCATATATTAATGTAATATAACATTAATTCACAAAGAAGCAAAGTTTTCCTTTCTTAACTTATTGTTCATCATGTGACAGGTGGGAACCTCCTGAACCCTAGGCACTCAGACCAACAGAGTCTAGGCAATGATATAACTTTCTGTACTGGAACAACAATTGTGGTCTCAACACAGCTACAAATAAAGGTAATTTGCATGGAATTCTTTGAGGCAAATTTAACATCTCAATGTCTTTTTCTGTATTTAGACTGGTGATCCTCAAATGTTTTCACCCAACTGGTCATATATAATTATTTCCTTATATTGCCACTGGGATCAGGGAAAACAGGTCAATGCTCTGTCCAGTTAGTCTTCACACTATATTGAACACTGCCCTCAAACACTCTAACCCAAGACAGCCTGTACAATGCTGTGGTCCAAGGTGCTCAGAGTTCTCAAAGCCTGTATGGCCTACTGAAGATTCTCAGCCTTAATTTCTGAACCTCTTAAACATCAGGAACTTAGTTTTCATTCCTCATGATTATGCAAATGCATAACCCTCCTATTTGTACACAACCACTCACAGCTATGTGAAGTCTTCTGGTCCTGATTTCAATAAATAGCCTATTTGTAAGCCAGCTGCTTAACTTGAACATTCCCTCAGAGCTCCTTTGCATTATGTTTTTAATCGGAAGAGACAGCCCTAATCCCAAATCTACCACTTTACTAGCATAACAAGAAATACCAAAGTATGATTATTCACTAAATGTATGAAGCTGAATTGACACAAGGGGTGTTTTATTCATTCTAATTTCTTTAGGGAGAGAGGTTTGTGAATCTGACACAGATATACATACACAATTGTGTGTGTGTGTGTGTGTGTGTGTGTGTGTGTGTCTGTGCGCAAAGGCATGAATGTGCTAGAGAGCTGAAATGGCAGCATGCCAGACAAAGTGTTTTGATGTTTCCTGTCTTTTCTTTTCTGTCTTAGAACATCGCCAGGCATGATAATGCCACCCTTCTTCCCCAAGAGCGGTTCCAACTGCTAAGTGCTCTTGGGCAGAACATCGAAATCAACAAGAATTATTCATTAGCATTTTATATGAGCCTGAGCAAACACTTCTCCAAAATGGCAGCTGACCTCGATCACTGTGGATAAAAGGAAGCAACCTTTGTGCTCTACCACAAATTCCTCACGTGAGAACCTGCAGTTTATACTCCTTTTCTCCAAAACTTTTTTTTGCTCAGTCTGCTTTTCTATTCAGGGTTTTCCTCTTTGTTCACAGCTATAGAACTTGAGGATGTTATATTTTCATCAGATTTCTGGCACTACCCACACAGACTTTTTCTTGTGATTCAAAGATATGAGGACCAAATGTGGTGGTATTATAAATGAGGAACTATAATGGTACACAAGGTCCAGCTCATAGTGGAAGAAAAGAGGGCTGAAAATCAGTGTGTATCTGAATTGATAGCTATTTTGATTTTCAAATCTCCCCTGATGTAAACAGTCACAGGACTGTCTTTGATGTGTGCCCACACTTATTGAGTTCTATGGGAGAGAGGTAGGCATTCCTGTAGCTCCACAGTCACCAGAGGACTGTTGACTACCTGGCTTCAGTGTGGTTAACCATCCTTAGAAATTTCTCCAAACTGTTCATTATATTGCGTAGGAAGAGTAAAATACAGATTGCAAAGCTGCCACCATGAAATAGTTCTTACAGCCTCAGTGACAAGGGTGCTTTGACTTTAGTAAGGGGAAAATGGAAAAATCTCACCAATCCTAGTTGGCCTTAAATTTTGTGAAACAGAATATAAGAAGATATAGTGTGTGTGTGTGTGTGTGTGTGTGTGTGTGTGTGTGTGTAGTATAGGGAGGGGTTTTCTGGACATGATTTCATTGATCTTCAGAAGACTGAATGTTTAGTAGGTACATCAATTACTGTTCAACAACTAGAGAGCTTAGATTTACAGATGAGTAGAGGTACCACAGTTTGCATTCCCTTTGTTGTACACATACTACAACAGGGGTTCTCTTGGTTTTCCACTGGTGGTTTCCAGTAAAATGAAGGCATCCTCTTGAGATCATAATAAATCTACTCTCATTTCTTCCCTTATCCAATAACAAATCTCTCTTACCAAGGAGTCACATGTTTTCCCATACATCAGTTTTCCAGACTGAGTTTCTGGTCATATCCTCTTCTCAAGAAGAGTTTTTGACAAGGCAGTGAATCTTGAATCTTGGACAGACATGAGAGTTGAAGCAGTTTACTAGCATCTTTCAGTGCATCATGAGACTAGGTACCCAGGTAACATCACCACCTAGAACTGAGCACCCTCAGTATGTCATCTCATTACCTAGTGATGTCTGAGGTAAGGTGGTACACTCCCAGGAAGCAATAAACAAAAGTGCTATGTGAGCAAAGATTAACAGTGGGAATGAAAGACTCAGACCACTGTGTTTATTTCCTAGTATGAAGTCCAGGAGTCCATCCTGTTTCTTCAAGGATTGTGTGTCTATCTGGTGCCTCCTGGGTGTTGAAATGACCAACTGGTACTGTGTCACTTTAACTATGCTTATTGACAGCTAATGTTTGCTGAATGTGCCAGTATCATGGAAGAATTTTGATAGTCTTTCTCCAGTCTAAATAATGGAAATGTGCTCAGAGTGTGCCTTATTAAACACCAGTAACTTCTGAAGCAGTGACCACAGAGTCCAAATTTCCTTACGGACTCATTTAGACATTTTAATTGCTCTGCACAGCTTAGTCTCTCCACTCTATTCCTTTAGACTCTATGTGGAAAAGCTCCCTGTGAATAAAAACTACAAAGAGGTTCTAGAGATTTATAAAAAATCAAATATTCTCAAGGTACGTTTTCATTCTGAATGTGGCTCACCAAAAACTCCAGAGCAGAACACAGCTGCTCACAGAAAAGCCACAGATGATGACACTAGAAGGAAGGGCGGGCAATGCTGTTTTAAGAATTCTGTACAGAGGGGATAGCTGGGAATGGGGTTCAAGTCATGCACGAGATACTGCTGCCCCTGCCAACTTCTTTTCTTTCTCTCTTTTCTAACATTAGCACTTTTCTAATTATCCATTTTGGTTTTGTATTGCAAACAACAAAACAGATTTTTGTGAGGGCTGAGGACCGGAAGAGAGACCTGATAAATCAATACTCTGAAGAAAATCTCATTTGCTTGACAAAAAAGTTCAGTGTGAGGAGATGCATGGATATAAGAGGACTGTGTGACACCTACACAGTCTGTTCCCAGAACTGTCTTGTGCAGTGTCTTTGAAGTGTGTGAGTCAATGAAAGGGCTCCACATGCCCTCTGTAACCCAATCAACACACATGAACATGCACACACACACACACACACAATGTCATGGCATACTAAGAAGACTGAGACCTAACTTTATTAAAACAGGAAAATAGTAAGGTAGAAGAATGGATTTTCCAAAACACCAGGGATACAGGCCCTAGGCTGAAATGTCAGACTTTAACGGAACTACACTTTGTTCATATCTGGGCTGAAAAGAAGCTTCTTCCAAAATTTGAAGTAGTGGACTAAATTCTTTTCCTTTCCTGCAGAAGAAGAAAGAAGAAGAAGAACTGTCCAAGAAGGAATCATTGTGGGAGGAAAAAAGAAAGATCAGAACCCAATTTTCAAAATGGGCTTCCTTTCCTTTTCTAAAATGGTATGGTTCTCAAGAAAAATAAACAAGGTGGGGAGGTGGGTGCTGCAGCACCAATTTCATCAAAGGAAGCTCAGCCTTATTCAGTAACAACTGGAACCCTCAGCCCAACAGTGGTGCCTTCAGAAAAGAAAGCCTGTGATGAAGCAGCTCCAACAACATCACCAGCTGCCAAGGAGGCTGCAGAAACTGGCACCTTAGAATGGCCAGGTGAGGCATCATCGGTTTCTCACTTGGACAAGCCTTGTATAGAAGTTGTTCAAATTGCATCTGGGTCAGGAAAAAAGGAGTGAGACTGAAGCTCACCAGTAAGGTAAGGCAGAGGTGCCGGACAGTTGCCTCAAGTCTGGAACACTGGGCCCCTCAGCGTCAGAGTTCTATATTACCTAAAGGTAAAAGAACGCAGACAGAAAGCAGAAATGCAGGTAGCCAGGCATAAGTCCCGGAAACAGACAAGTTGCCTAGTTGTAACCAGAAATCAATGGCTTTTAGGTCCTGGTCTGAGTATCTACTCTGGTAAGCTTTTGAGCACTAGTTTCCTAGGTATTTCTAGACTCCTGAGCAATCTTACTGGCTGCTACTGGAAAGACCCTAAGCCCAGGAGGTGTCAAGCTGGACATCTACATTTCTACTCAACATCTGTTCCTTTTTAACTGTATCTCAGCAAAGCACAAGAACAGCCAAGGATTTGAAACCACAAAGGGAGAAAGAAAAATGAGATTCATGCACTGTCTGGTCTGGGGCCTATTGTGTGTCTGAGAGAATGGGTCTGAGACCTCCAAGAGTTGTGACAAGTTGTTTTCTCCTGGCAGGTTGGAGAGGAATATCACATCAGCCATATCCTCATTCCTGTCCAGGAAGGAGGCCCAGATTATTGCTGTGCAAAGCATGAGGAGGATCTCTTCTTTATTCAAGAAGGACTCGGACTTATTACATTAGGATGGATACATGTAAGCAAAAGGACCTCTGGGAATGAGGGTTCCTTTTCTGTTTCTTCAAAACAGCCTACCTAAAACTTGCTGTGCACAGAGTCAATTCATTCCAGATCATCGGCTCTGAGCACATATAATCAAGTGTGCAGTTCAAATCAAAGGAGCATTTCCTAGCACTTTTACAGCTCTTTGTATTTTATGTCTTACTAGGAGTAATTGTTCAAACTTTGAACTTCATGTGAAACTGCGTGGAGAATGGTAGCTTGCTACGATATATGAGAAAATGTACATAGACCATTGTATTAGTTTGGGTTCTCTAGAGTCACAGAACATATGGGCAGTCTCTATCTAGTTAGGGAATTTGTCAATGACTTACAGTCTATTGTCCAACTCCCCCCAAAATAGACAGCAGCAGCTGTGGATGGAAGTCCAATGATCTAGCAGTTGCTCAGTCCCACGAGGCAAGTAATATAGGAAGAGTGTGTAAACCTTCCTTCTTCCAATGTCCTTATATATCTCCAGCAGAGGGTGTAGCCTAGATTAAAGGCTGTAGGCCTTCAACAGAGGGTGTGGCCCAGATTACTCGCCTGTGGTTCTCCAGCAGAGGGTGTGGCCCAGATTAAAGGCCTGTGCCTCCATGCCTTTAATCCCAGATGATCTTGAACTTGGACATCTCCTTGTCTTAATCTTCTAAAATTCATAGCCACTATGCTTCAAGATCTCCATGCCAGGATCCAAGTCAGAAACTTATATCTCTGAGCCTCCAGATTAGGATCATAGGTGAGCCTTCCAATTCTAGATTGTAGTTCATTCTAGATATAGTCAAGTTGACAACCAGGAATAGCCACTACAACCATATACCTAAAAGGTATAGAAATGAAACTTAAGTAAGCCAAGAGAGTCTGTTCTAATGATTGTGTTTTTTATTTATGAAGAAGTACTTCCTTTGTGTACACCAAAATGATCTTACATGCAAGAGTTTGAAGTGTTTGAACATGTAGAGCATACATCTTTTGACTTTCAAGAAAACACATTTACTTGCCTAGAGAGTCCCTTGGATGATTCTGTCATTTTCAAAGACTGAAGTTCACAAAACTATTAAATTTCTTCTAACAACAAATATAAGCCCCAAGGAAGAGGATTACTTGTGGTTTTTGTGAGATCAAAAACTTCTATTCAGACCTTGGGAAGCGCTGATGCTCTTCATTCCAATTGTATAAATTCTTCCTGCTGTGCCTAATTTAATAATATGTTATGCCAACTGATATTGGGCTTTTGTGGCTTTGCGCACCAAGTCACATGAGACAAAGTGCACAATATACTTCAGGTGAGAAATATAGGACAGTGAGGGTTGCACAGGAAGAGATGTCACATGTAAAGTGACATGATGACTTGGGAAGAGGTGCCCAAAAAGTTTATGGGAGAGGGGATCATATTGGAGAGAGATACGTGGAGATCCTATATCAGTGAGCATTTCTGTTGTCTGGGATTTGTGGTTTGTATTGGAAATGAATGCCTGATCTGCACTGATATCACCAAAGAGAACCATGGCATACCTTGTCTAGGATGGAATGTGAAAATAGAGAGTGATTTTGAGTAGAGAGAAAACTCTGGTCTATTCTGAGCAAAAGATTGATGTAACCAACGCCATACTCCAGAAGTTAAAATTAAGGAGTTGAAGGGCTCCTTGGGAAGGGAATGTCAGGTGTGGTTTGGGAGCTTATACCATGGGATGAGGATGAGAAGGTGATAGTCTTGTTTGTGTGTGTAGGAGGGTAATTCAGATACCCAGGCAATAGGGGTAGAGGCTGAGGAGTCAGACTGGGCAGGAATTCAATTGGGCTCATGGAGTTAGAAGTGCTCCTCTCATAAACATGAATAGGGTTGAGAAGAGGACAGATCTTGACAGCAGGGTTCAGTTATACTGTTTGGAATTGAAGGCACATGTTAGATATTCCAACTGCATCAACATTGGGAGGATGTTGTGAGAAACCTAGAGAGGGACCTGAGCCACATGCAGGTGGGTCATGAACCTGGTAAATAGGGAGAACTGGCTGCAAGAGAAACAATTCCCTGGCAGATTAGGTGAATGTCTAATGAGGAAAGCAGGGTATATAGGGATGAAGAAGAAACAAGGGTGAAGGAGAACTGGATATGATGTTCTCAGAAGCAGCATAACAGGGATGCAGGAAGAATGACGTCAGGATTTGACCTGCTGGAGCTCTGAGGATATTGACTTAATGCCTTCTAAGTCATGGTGGGCAGAGATTGCAATGTTCAATAATGTCATAAAATCTGGGTGTACTGTCACACTCCTGGACCCCCAGCGTTCAGGACAATAATACTTGTAGGTAGTGAATTTGGTGCCAAGTTGAGTGAACAGTAATGCTGTGCCTCAAAACTAAAAGTCACTTGATGAGGAATTGGCCAATGTGGAGTCTGTCATAATGGTTGTACTGAAGCTGGCATCTAGGACCTAGAATCTAGGGGAATTTGAAGTGAGGAGGGTGATCTTAGGGAATGGGTTAGCAGATTACTGACATGTAGGACCTGTGAGATGGTTTGGGCATGGAATCTTCTTGTTTGTTGTTTTCTTCAATTTTTCTTTGATTTCACTTTAGTTGTCAAAGGCTTGATGTTTTAAATTATGGCATAGTTGTGAGTGTACATACATAAATAGAGTTGTTAAAGGGCTCAAGGTGGAAGCATCTATATGCATACACAACTTAGAGATAGAAATGAGAATTTGCTAAAAGCCTGCTCCAAATTTCTCCCTTCCTTCCTCTGACATTGAAACCTCTCTTGATCTCACCATGGCTTCCTCCATTTTATATGAGAACCTCCTCAATTCTAGCAGTACTTCACGTTCATTGGGCAGAAATGTAACTTTTTTAACTGGGTTGCAACTATTACTCTCTGTAAGATTACTATCTGTAAGTGGGGACTCATGCATGTATTTGTCTGATGGGTAGTTACATCTGGTGACCCAGTGAGAATGGGAGGGAAGTAAAGGAAAGAGTCATAGTATGATCGTGTGAATAGTACAGTACCACATCAGAAGGACGGTAGTAGCTCCTCTTCACATTGGGAGAAATCCCATGGGTCTCAGAGGAAGGATTCAATGTCAACAGCTGCATTCCCAGAGAGATTGTTGAAGTAGTCATCAGAAAAAATGATGATTTAATCAGTGTGCTGTTGGCAGGAAGGAAGCAGAGATGGGTTAGACGTAAAGGACAAAACTTGAAATAGTTACTGTCTAGACATCAGGCTTTAGTAGGCATGGATGATCAAAAGGAAGTGACACTATTAGAGGGTATGGCCTTGTTGGAGTAGGAGTCTCATTCTTGGAGGAAGTGTGTCACTTTGGGCATGAACTCTGAAACCCTTCTTCCTTCCTGTGAGATTTTATGTTCCTGTTTGCTTTTCAAACAAGATGTAGAACTCTCTGCTCATCTGGCACCATGTTTGCCAGGATGATGCCATGCTATCTGCTATGATGATAATGGACTGAAGTTCTGGACCTGTAAGGAGCCCTGATTAAATTCTTTATAAATGTTGCATTGGTCATGGTGCCCATTCACAAAATTGAAAACAGAGGCAGTAAAGGAGAAAACCTTCCTTTTTGATTCATGATGTTTTATTATCCATGCTAAGCAGGCACTAGGCCATGCCCATAGCACCTTTACTGTGTTTTTTATTAGATATATTATTTATTTAAATTTTGCATGAGTTTTCCTTTCCTCAGTTCATTTTGAACTTTATGATGTAGCAGGGCAAGGCATATGGTTCAATTTTCCTTTTCCACATGACAGATGTGGGTCTGCATGGAGAGATTTTGGAAATCACAGGAGAGAACAGATTGTTAATGATCCATGGCCTCCCTTCCTTGGTGAATCAAGCATAGTTGACTGGGCTAACTTACAATTCTTGACTTCTTTTGTCTTCTCAGTCCCATCCAACCCAGACAGCCTTTTTGTCAAGTGTAGATCTACACACACATTTTGCATACCAAATGATGCTCCCTGAATCCATAGCTGTGGTATGTGCTCCCAAGTATAAACAGTAAGTATGTGAGATTCAAGTCTGGAATTTAGAATTACAACATTGTCAATGGCTCCAAACTATTTAAAAACTGTCTATGTACAGAATGTTTTAACAGATTGCTATGAAAGCCTTCCTTTAAGGTGCATATTCTAATGATCACCAGCCACTCTTAAAAGATAATATGACACCTCTGCTAGTTTTCTAAGACAACCTCTCATGAAATTTCCTCAAGAAGCAGAGATTGGAGAAATTCCACAGAAAACATTGTATAAGAGTTTCAGGTCTTTTATTTCCCAATGATGTGTTATTCTGAATTCTTCAGGAGAGGTACTATCGATCAAGCAATGAATCATCCTGCTTTCTTTTATAATATTTTTTGTAGACTTGATGTGCTACAGGAACAAAATTTCTGGCTTTAGAAATTTGTCCCTTCTCCCTCACATTTATTGGTTTAAACAGACCTAACCCATTGCTACATTGTTCTTCCTACATATTTCTACTGTTGACTTCCTCTGCCCACTTAGATTATCATGCAAGAAAGGGATCCAGAGATATAGAGACAGAGATGTTTATATAGATAAAGATGCAAGAGGAGGAGGGCACAGAAGAGAGAGGAAAAGACTCAGAGATGAGAGAGGAGAAGAAAGAGGGGTATGACAAAAGGAAGGAAAGTGAATGAATGAATAAATGAATAAATAAATAAGAAAGGGTAGATGGAAGATCAGGGGGAAAGACATCAAAGAAAAAAAGAAAGGAGAAAAACTGTGAAACTAGAGGATAATTAAAACTAGGACATGGATGTTGAGGTCTAGGAGGAGGACACCGTGGACCATGATCAATTACAATAGGCAGACATAGTCCGCAGTTACTATAATAGAAGGGAAACATTGTGCAAAGAAGATGAGAAGAGAGATGGGAGGTTTTGAGAGAGATGAGACGGTAAAAGAGAAAGAGGGAGAGACATCTAAGAAAAAAGAGACATCTAAGAAAAAAAGAGAAGAATGACTAAAAGAAAACAGAAACAAATGAAAAAGTTAGAGAGAAAGGTGGAAAAGACAGACAGAGGAAACTAGGACTTGGAGGCAAATGTGTGCAACTGTGTCTGCCTTTTCTCATTTCAGAACTGGAATTTTCACACTGACACCTACTGGACTACAAGAAATATCCGATTGTCCACGGAGAGGGTTCCACGCCCACAGACAGGACACAGCTCTCTTCTGTGTATGTATCTTTGTACAAGTAATCAAGGCCGTGTATTCAGGCAGGACACAGTGCTGATTGGGTTCATCATTTTTTCCTTACCCTCCTGGCAGTTCATCTTCACCACCCTCTTCTTAACAATTCACAATAACCAAATATCTAGGATGCAGGTATCAGTGGATATCAGTTTTCTCATATTTGAAATCTAGTCATTGACTGTCTCTGAGATGCTAGTCCTTTCTGTCCCTCAAACCTGATATCTGGGGTAACTAATAACATCAAGATAAAATTAAGGAAGCAAAACTGGAGTGTACTTCAGGGTCAGAGTGTGAGAGCAGCATGCTTGAGGCTCTGAATTCCATCCCCAGTAACATGAGGAAAAGAACAAAGTATTAAATCCATTAGCTTATTTAATGCTTTATCAATGTCATTAACTAACTCCCAGTCAGCGATCTGAATGTAAATGGAAAATATGCAAGATAGGTTAATTATGCAAATTTTGGCCAGGAATTTTGTCTGGAAGAGTATGGTTCTAACTCTCTAGGGAGGTAGTTTCTTCTCCCATATTATTTTCTCTGGTCACACACTTAGTATGATCAGATCTCTGTGTGTCAGATCAGCCCCAGATAGCAAGATTCTTTCACTTTATTGCATATCAGCCAGGGCTCTTCCATTGAGTTTCGATTCAAAGGAAATGTAGCAACATAGTGAAAGGACCAGAACCTGTCCCATAAAATATATAAGAACCAGAAATTCAGTCACAGAGATCCAAACTAAACTTAGATCCTATATCAGACTGCTAATTCCAAGAGTCATTCAGTCAGTCTGTCTCTCTCTGTCTCTGCGTATGTGTGCTTTATGAGTGTCATAATATATATGTGTATGTGTGTATATATATATATATATATATATATATATATATATATATATATATATATATATATATAGCATTATACTCTTGATTATAACAAAAAATATTAAGACCTCATATAATTTAAGATTTCTTTTGTAAAACATGTATATTTCTGTTTCTTTCTGTAACATCATTGTGTAGACTTATGAAAGCAGATACCATTTTCAGTTTAAGCCTGTTATCTGTGGGTTCAGCACCTGTAGTGCTGAGTTTGTCAGATGCCCTAGATCTGGAGTCAGGTGATTGTGCAGTGCCTGCTTCTGTATAAGATCAGTGGATTCTGTTACATATTTTATCATCTCCCTTGTTCCCAGTTGAGTACTCTCATGGATCAAAAGCAGAGAAGGTTTTTTCAGTTAGATGGGAGAAAGAAGATCTGAACAGATGTATTCTAAACTACATAGCTCTGTCTTGTAATATAACAATGTTAAGTATTGCAAAGTTGAAAGAGATTGCATGATTATAAAAAATTACCTGGAAATCTACTCCCAAGGTTCCAAGTTGTAATGATCCTTTCTATTTCTGGCCAATGTAAAGCATATCGACAAAGCCAGCAGCAGGACAGGTATAGCAGGTGAATCATGAGTTTAAAACTATCTGACATTATGTAGCCAAACTGAGTCAGACTGAGTACTCCTCATGTTGTTGTATGCTATATTTAAGCATTCCTCAAAGACTATTAGATAAATTTTATCATCTGATTTATACAATGACTCCAATACTACATTGGACTTACTGATCCTTTTAATAAAGCAATACTTTGCAAGTGACTCTGTAAAATATCTGTGAAAATACATAGTGACACAGACTCTGATCATGAGGAGAACTAGGGAGGAGTACTGGGTCCCAGCCCCTTTCCCATAGCTGCCACCAACAAGATAATCTCACCTTTAAGATGAGAACTACTGCTCTACAGTGAGCTTTTTTACATTAGAGGCTTGGGACAGGGCTCTGCAGTGAGATTGTTTGTGTTTTAAACTTTAGGCCCTGGATTCAGTTCCAGAACTTCCACTTCTGGAATCTGCCAAATTGCTGCTTGACTATAACATAGCTCGGGAGAGCAGGAGTCAGGAGGATAACACCAAGATCCTTCTGTGCTTTCTAGGATATATGGTGTAGCCTAGATCACATGAGACTTTCCTTTCATATAATATAAGAAGTATAAGTTGTTTCAAATTCGGGGTTTTCCATGACTTATCCACATTTCCTTTACTCCAATTGCAGGATTGCAGTCATGTCACCTCCTGGGACATCATGGTGACTGTCACAGATTTGAGATGAGTCAAATCCCAAACACTTCAGTTGTGGGAGAGAGAGAGAGAGAGAGAGGGGGGGGGAGAGAGAGAGAATGTGTGTGTGTGTGTGTGTGTGTGTGTGTGTGTGAGCACTTGTGTACATGTATGTCTCTCTCTGAGTGTTTTATACATATGAATGTGTTATATGTATGTAGGGTGGTATACATATCTGTTATGTTCAATGTGTTATACATGTTGCTTCTATCTCTTGAATGTTTAATCTACATCATATATGTGTACCAGTCTGGATGGTTATGCTTGGTGGCCAAAAGAAAACCTATATTTTCTATATGAGGTTTATTTAAACATAGGATAGTGTATTAGGATTTCATAACAATTAGAAATTGATTTTGTTATAAATCATATTAAGAGGTTAAGACAATATTTTTGGCCATGAACCATGAGCATACATTGTATGTAAGGATTCAGTACACCCCAAACTGGTCTGCATCATCTGTCACAGGGTGGATGTGGGAGAGATTGTAATTCCGACACTCACTAACCAACTGCAGAAGGGAATCACCTCAAAGGTCCCAGACATCAGCCTACATTTTTCATCTACTCAGAATGTTGCTCTGAGAGAAATGGATTAATGAAGACAAAAAAGAATCTTCTGACTAAATAGAAACTTTGTTGCTTTTGGATTGACTTTAATCTGACATGAGTCAATCACCAGTATTTAGTTTCTAGTACAAACAGCATGATATGATGTCTCCCTACATGAGATTATTATAGTCTGGTACTGCAACATCATGGAAAACTGAAAAAGTTGTATTTTATGGAAAATATCCTAGAGATGTGTGTTTCTGCTAGGCTCCCTGAAGAACCTTTGAGGATGCTGTATCAGGCTTACACCATTAAAGTGCTGACTTTGTTCTGTGATGTTCACTGCATATTGAATCTTCAGTTCATCACAGATGTGAAAAGAACTTTGGTAACAAAGTGACCACCTCTCAAACCCTGGAAGACAAGAGAAGATGATTACAGCCCTGTGGAATTTGTCACATTTATAGAACATAAATAAGATGAGGAAGACTTTCTCCCCTCCTCATACACCATGTCACCTGCTCCAGTTTGTCCAGTCCTACAACCAAGTTGTCCTGATGGATATACTACTGACTCAACAATCTTGCCATAAAACACAAGACAATACACCAGGGAAATCTGTCTGGCCTACACAGAGTAATGTGCTCGCCTGAACATGGTTCCTACAGCATGTGATTTCCCGGAATTCTTAATGACCTAATCAATGAGAATAGTACTTGCATCCACCTCACACAAAGATACTGTCCTCAACAAGAGATGGCAGGACAAACTCACTGCTGGTCCTCAACAAGAGATGGCAGGACAAACTCACTGCTGGTGGCATACTGGCAGAAAGAAGCTCACTATGACCTGTGGGTGGTCAACTATTCTAGTCAATGCTTCTGACTTTGGCCCTGTTCAGAAGTGAAGCTAATCACAAGACATTGATGTTTCCGGCAAATTACACAGAATCCAATTTAAAAAATCTCTTTAACTATCATGTCTCCTTTAAATGTACATTTATTTTCTCTCTGTGTGTCTCTGTGTCTCTGTGTCTGTCTCTCTCTGTCTCTCTGTTTCTCTCTCTCTCTCTCTCTCTCTCTCTCTCTCTGTGTATGTGTGTGTGTGTGTGTGTGTTTGTGTTTCTGAATATGTGTTTATTGTTTTGCTTCTAGAGGACATATGCTAGAGGTTCTCTCGAGTTCAGGAGCACTTGAAGGCATCAGGTATTTTCTACTACTATGTTGGTTTCCATGATCAAACTCTGTTTGTCAGGCATGGTGCTAAGGTCCTTGTGCCTGAAAGCCAAGGCACATGTACTATTTAAAACAAAACAAAACAAAAAACCTGCTGTGTTTAATCAGGTGTGTTACATGTCTTCCTTGTGGTGTCCCACAGATGCTGGACAAATTCTTTCCTCCGTACCTCTAAAGAAATATGACTCCTCATACCGAAAACACTTGATATTAGTACTTCTTCTTATAAAGCTGGACTAGGAGCTTCTTTAATATGTATGAGAGCATGCTGTAAGGGCTTCACTTTTTAAAGGTATAGTGCAAGTAAATACAGCCCCTGGGATTTATGAGTGCAATGGCTTATCCTGTCCAGAACAGACGTTTTCAAAGCACTCCTCCTCATCTTCCACCTTTTATAATGTTTCTAGGTCATGTTATACCATGGCCTCTGAGTAGTTAGGTCTGGTGTGTATTTGTGTGATTTAAATGTCTCATTTGGGGTCAAACACTTAACATTTGCTCTCAGCAACTTGAGGTAAATAAGGAAATAGGTATACGTCTAAATAATAATAACAGTGATAATAATAATAATAATAATAATAGTACCAATAAGAGTAATCATAATAAAAATGAGAGTAAATTAGTCTATACATTGACAGATCCCCCTGCAAAAGTAGTTTCTCTGACCTCTGGGAAAAGTAGCACTAATCTATGAACATGAACACATTCAGGAAGCAGTTTGAAAGTATGTCAAAATGACAGCAGTGTGTCTTTTCATGATCTGTTATGTACCAAGTGTGGGTTTAGGACCAGATTAAAGATCTAGGTATGGATTTCATCTTGTCTAATGGCCAAAATTTTAACCAGAAAGTGTTGGTTACTGTTATAGCAAGACTGTCATGATTGCATCTGTAGGCATATCCTACCAAGCACGTTAGAATAATAGCAGATAAAATCCACTAGTAGTCAGAACATGACTTCTCTCCCATGTATAGCACCACACTTCACAGAGAATGCAAGGCAACAGTCAGACATCTGCCAGACTCAGTTCATTTCTCTATGTACCAAGACTGAACTGTGGTTTCTTCAACAGTAGGTTCTTACCATCTACTCCTGGTATGTAACCAAGAGAAGTAGTACTAGCTTATATTGTTTATGTAGCTTCAGGGTTCACTGAATAAAAGTACAAGGTGGGTTTCTCACTCCTGGGACTGAATTTTTTGATCACAATCAAAACAAGCTGAAACAAGCTGCAAGTGTTCACTGCAGAGGGTCCTCCCTTTAACTTAAGATTCATGGTCTCCAGCTTGGATATTGAAGCCTGTGGACAGGGTGATTCCTATTGGATCCTCAAGAGCAGCCAGGGTCTCACTAACCATTGCTATCTGAGAATACTGAACTCTCAATTATTTCCACAAGTCCGCACTCAGCAAATGCATCATATAAGGATGCCACACTGATAACTGTTCCATCACTACAGCACGAGGTTTTTTTTACCACTGGTCCCTTTGCATGTCTGTGCCTAGATGAGTACAGAAAGTGAATCTCTAAGTGTCCTTTTTGCAATGCTTACATTCCATTCCACATCTGTCCCAGACACACACTTTTTCTTCACTTTTCCTATTAGATCCTTCCCTATTATTCTCACCTCTCCTTGCTTGTTGGTCTAAGTGAAGACACAGATTAGGTCTTTTCATATCACAGTTGGCCCTGTACACATAGACACAACCCAATCCTCAGACCGACTTGCTGCTAGCCAGTGCAGAGTTGTAAGTGAGGTGGTACTATAAGTACAGGACTAGGCTGAGGGGCCAGGTAAACACTTGTAAATGTTCCTAGATCAAAACATGAGTAGGACACAAAGCATTCTGCTCTCCAATGCTCTGTAGAGTACAAATTAATTTATAGACACTGCATGAGGCTCCAGACATGGCTCATTCCAAAAAAATATCATTCAATATGGATCCTATTTGATCTCAGCTCCCATATGTTTGCTCATAAGTTCTCTACTCAATTTCTAATTTTCTCAGGTAACCTTGGCTCTAGTAATGAATTCATATACATACATATAGACCAAAAATTCACATGCACAAAGTCTTCTGAGAAAAAATAGAAATCCTTAAACCTAGAACTCTATAAGTATGTACGTGCTCAAGAGCCTGCCTGGATTTCCTCAGTCTTGATGCATGTACCTCAAGGGATGTCAGGTGGGGGATCTGGCAGAGAACCCATGGGTAAGTAGAGAGTGTGGAGTTCTAAGCTTAAAGTCCCTGAAAAACCTAAGACAGCAAGAGAAGGAGAACATGGAATATTTTAACCAGTTGTGTATGGACTTCCTATTCAGCGATAAGCTGTCCTTAATTTGAATCAGAGAAAGAATAATAGTATTTATGTTGTAGACTCTGAATGTGTTTTCTGGGGAGACCTTGTGGCTACAAGTTGAAGACCTGTTGGAGATATTGGAAGATAGGAAATCTTGCCAATTTTCCTATTGTTTAATCAGGTAAGTCACCCAGAAGACATCTCAAGTCCTGCTTCTTGGGATAGAGACAGAAATATACCAAGATATCTAGGTAGCTTGGTTTACATAGTTAGACCTGATCGAAAGTAAAGCCAATTCTAGAGTGGAGAGGAGGGATGTGCTGATATTTTGGTGATTCTCCATCAACAAGCAAAGAACCTCTCAGGTGATTTCATTAACACACTTAAAGAGCAGTTTATCCTCTTTGCTGCTGACATTTTCCTGTTAGCATAGTAAGAGGCATTTGTAGTCTATGAGATGTCAGGTACAGTGACATTTCTGAATGACAATCATGCATTTTTTGAGGTAGAATTTCCATATAAGGCAGGCTGGCCACATGATTTTCTTGCCTCAGCTTCAGTGAGGTTCGAGTGACAGTGATGTTGATGTTCTATTTAGGCCTGAGTTACTAATATAGCATGCTCAAGTTCTGGACAACCAAACCTCACAAATCATCAATATAGGAACCAGAGGCTAAAAGATACTTCACAGTTAGGCAAAGGGACAGGTGACCATAAAGAAATACTCATTGCTCACAAGCTGTGTTGCCATGTCTCTTAGACAACTTACCTTTAATTGGTCAAGAGAGATTCCGAGGGAGCAGAGGGATGAAGTTTTCCACAGACTGACTGGAGCCAACTGAGGAGACAGAGATTCTAAGCTGAATGAAGTAAGTGGCATGCCTGTTGCTTTCTGTTGAATGCCTCTCCCCTCTCTGCCTTGTGAGAGCACTATGCATCTACCTCCATCTGTGACATGGCTTTCTTGATAGATATACCAGGCTGAAAGATTGGCAACCACACTTGTCATGCAGTTTGCTTTCCAGGACCCTTAGCTATTTTATCCAGAGATATCTGAAAGAGAACATGATTGGACAGTGGTTGATGGAAGTCCAGGAAAAGAAGGAAGCAGTAGATGGCACAGTTGTCATGAACTAACACACAAGTCCAGTTTCTTGCTGGCTCAGGGCAGTTTCTCAAGTGTACAGTAGATTAAATGGCTATACAGTTGAAAAAACCCTTTGAAGTATGTGTGTCTACATGTGCTTCTCTGTCACGGGAGGTTTCTCCAATTGTATGCGATACATGAGTATGACTTAGAACGCTTTGTTCTTCTTGTATCTAGTCTATCCTATGGAAAGTATATTATTTATTCTTATTTTTCTACTTCAGGATTCCCTGAGCTCTGAGGAGGGGTATTTAATGGAGAAATCTCATATGGAGTTGGTGCTACTCTTTCGCACTGTCTCTCTCTCTCTCTGTCTCTGTCTCTCTCTTTCTATCTTGCTCTCTCTGTCTCTTTCTCTTTTCTCTGTGTGTGTCTGCCTGTCTGTTGGACATTCTGTATGTATCTCTGTCTCTCTGCCAGCATAATGTCTGATTTTCTGTCTTTGCATTTTCCCCAACATATTCAAGAGAAATTGGGAAAGATCCTTGAGGACATGGGCACAGGGGGAAAGTTCCAGAACATAATGTATATTCAATTAATGATGCCATTGTATCTTTTAAAATAGTAAAAATATAAAATATAAAAATGTAAATAATGATGCATTTGGAGCTTCTATTATGTGTATATTTACTTTCTTTAAAGAATTGGACACTGAAAGCCTGTGTTCTCTCATTCAGCTTGGGAAAGAAATACCTATGCAGGCATTTCCCTTAGCAAGGCTGGCTTTTTATAGACAGATTGATTTTTAGAGCAGCTGGGCAGAACAGACTGCTTCTGGAAAGCATGTAGCTGCAGGCTGATTTTGAGTGAGAGGGTAATACTATAAGTAGTGACAAACATGTCAGATCACAGAAATGTCAACAGGCAATAAAACTTCATACTTGTAGGAGAACAGGGGAGGGAAGGGGGCTTATGGGACTTTTGGGGAGTGGGGGGCCAGAAAAGAGAAAATCATTTAAAATGTAAATAAAAATATATCGACTAAAAAAATGTATTTAAAAAATTAAAAAAAAGAAATATCAACAAAACCCTACAAATATATGGTTATTTCCTTCACTTTCTAACACCTTTATAGTCCAATTAAATACATATGCAAATATGTCACAAAGTAGGAGGGTTTTCCTTCTCTACCAGTATGTCCTTAACTCAAGCAATCATGATTTTTTTTTTACTTCTACCAAAGTTTTTATATATTTTTTGTGGTTATGGTATATATAATCTTTCAATGTTGCAATCTAGTCAATCAATTTCAAATTACACACACACACACACACACACACACATATAGTATATTTTAACAATAATTACTGGAAATTTGCTTTTTACTTATAATGAAATAAAATACCACTTCTTAAAAAAAAATTCAGTTGGCCCACACTACTGTCTAATATTACTTGTGAATGGATGTTGAGAATTGTATTTCATATTGGGGTCACAGATAACTTCTGGTTAAAAGTTCAAAGTACTATAATGGTGGGACAATAGGAGCCTTTCCAAGACTCCTTGTTAGAACATAGGGTAACAAATGCATAAAGACAGCGAATCTAAAATAAGAACTGTGGGAGAGTCACAGGACATAAGATGAGTAGAGCATCTGGGAAAGGATCCTTCCACTCACCATCTGCACCCTGGAGCTGGGTGGTTTCATTGCCCTCTGAGCACAGCCTGCCAGGGGAGAGCTGGGATTCCAGCAGTGATGTCACTTCTGGGTCACTTTCCCTCCAATAACAGTCCAGAGAGGGACAAGGAGCTCGTTTCATGGTTGTAGAAAGACAGCAAGAAGCTGCCATGCATAAGTGAGATCGTGAACTCAACACTTCCAGTGACTCCATCATGGAACTGTAAACCTTCAAAATGTAAGAAAAGCATGTATATTACAAACCCTATTTAAGTAATGACAATTTATTATATTAATGACATCCACTTTGTCTGAAACCGATGTAGCTGCCCTAGTTCATTTTTGTGTCTTTCACTGTCAACTTGGTACATCCTTCCAGACCCCTTTAACCTAGATCCTTCTCAAAGGGGTACTAAATACTCATGGGAGGAAATATAGAAACAAAGTGTCAAGCAGAGAAGGAAGGAATGACCTTACAGGGACTGCCCTCAAATAGGAATCTATCCCATATACAGTTACCAAACCCAGACACTATTGTGCATGACAACAGTGCTAGCTGACAGGAGCCTGATATAGCAGTCTCATGAGAGGCCTGGCCAGTACCTTACAAATACAGAGGGGGATTCTCTCAGCCAACCATTGAACTGAGCAAAGGGTCCCCAATAGAGGAGTTAGAGAAAGGTTCCAAGGAGCTATAGGGGTTTGCATTCCAATAGGAGGAAGATTCTGTTCATCATGGCTGGGAGTAGAGTATGCTGGAATACAGCATTTTAGCCTTGCAGAACGGCAACAAAGAAGAAGGGGGTGCACTCCTCTGGTGGCTATCTCCTTTGCTACTGTTTATTCAACCTCAGCTTCCAGGTCAAGGGACACACAGTTCCCACATCCAGAGTGGAACACCTGCATCTGTTAATCCCACCTGGAAAGTCTCTAACACATACAACCAGAAATATGCTTCTACGATTTCTTAGATGATTCCAGTCAACTTGAAGGTGTATAAATCATCAAAACGTATTTAACAGTCCCTATTTATTATTATATACCTTTCTTCAACTTTAATTGAAAAGAGAGTGCTCAGGGAAATTAATTATCCCAGGAAGAAATTCTCATTAGCTGCAATTCCTGGCCAAAAGGCCAGAGAACTGTTGTCAAAATAATTTCACAGGAATACTTGAACATATATGTTTACAGCTGCAATGTTTCAAAGAGACAAGTAATAGAATGGCTATAGCTGCCAATTATCTGAAGAACAATGAAATAAAATGTATCAACATACATAACAGAATTTATTTAAAATATCTCAGTTATCCTTGAATGATTTCTTGATACACTTTTGAATATCAAAAGTATAAAATTAGAATTTTTGATACTCATACTTCAATATTAATTTTTTAAAAAATATTTTAAATGAAAATTATCAATTCCAAACATTAGGCAGATACAATATTAAGAGTTAACAAATTTACACATTATGGAATCTTGAAATCAGCTTAATTAGCAAATCAATTACTTCAACCATTTGTCATTGGTTTGTATTAAGACACTTAAAGTTCTAAGTATTTTATAATAAATGTATGAGACATTTTTAACTACAGTTACTCAACAGCTCAATATAAGCCATAATATCTATTTTCTCAGTAATACATCATATCCTATGACAGATTATTATTGGCACTGAATTATAAGCCAAACTTAGAAATCTTTGGAGGGATGCACTGAAAGATCCTATGATCCTACAAGCACAACTAAATGGGTGATCTAGTGAGATCTCAGAGACCAATGGCAACAGCAGTGTTGAGAGAGGAGGCTTGAGACTTTCTCAGCAATCAGGCTGAAGTCCTTTTACATCTAATCCTGCACAGGGATTTATCTGAGATAAAAATGACTGAAAGATTAATCTTGATCTTCCCTTCACCTGTCACATCCACATCCTCCCTGGGAAGTGTGTCCACATTAATGTAATATAACATTAATTCCCAGGGAAGGAAATGATCTCCTTTCCTAGCTTCTTGTTTATCTTGTGACAGGTGGGAACCTAGTGATACCTAGGCACTCAGACCAACAGAATCTACAGAAGAAAGGATCTTTCTCTACTGGAACAACAAATATGGTAAGTCTCAATGCAGTTACAAATGAAGGTAATTTACATGGAATTATGAGAGACAAATTTAAAATGTAAATGTTATTTTTGTGTTTATACTAATGATCCTCAAATGTTTTCACCCAAGTGGACATATATCACTTTTTCTTTATATTGCCACTGGGATTAGATAACACAGGTCAATGCCCTTATCAGTTAGTCTTTAGACTGCATTGCACTCTGTGCTCAAACACTCTGACCCAAGAAAGTCATGCACAATGCTGTGATTCAAAGTGCTCAGATTACTCAACTGTTTTATTGCCTACTGAGGATTCTCGGGATTAGGTTCTGAACATTTTTGTTTGTTTGTTTTCTGTTTATTTGTTAGTATCTATTTCCTTTATTTAGATTTCAAATGTTATTCCCTTTCCTTGTTACCCCTCCAAAAATCCCCTATCCCATTTCCCCTCCCCGTT
The DNA here is from genome assembly GCF_947179515.1 of Apodemus sylvaticus. Lineage (NCBI taxonomy): Eukaryota > Metazoa > Chordata > Mammalia > Rodentia > Muridae > Apodemus > Apodemus sylvaticus. The sequence goes on from NC_067472.1 coordinate 203,928,816, forward strand.
TACCAACAATCCCACACACACTTTCCTGACCTGGCATTCCCCTACACTGGGGCATCGAGCCTTCATAGGAGCAATGGCCTCTCCTCTCATTGATGTCTGAAATGGCCATCCTCTGCTACATGAGTAGCTGGAGCCATGGGTTCTCTTTGTTTGGTGTTTTAGACCTTGGGAGCTCTGGGGATACTGGTTGGTACTTCTTCCTCCTGTGGGGCTGAAAATCTCTTCAGCTCTTTGAGTCCTTTCTCCAACTGCTCCATTGAGGAACCTATGCTCGGTCTATTGGTTGGTTGTAAGCCATCGTGTGTTGATCCACCTTTCAAGAAGGATCAATGTACCCACACTTTGGTATTATTCTTTCTTGAGCTTCATGTGGTCTGTGAGTTGTATCTTGGGTGTTCTGAGCTTTTGGGCTAATATCTATTTATCAGCAAGTGATTACTGTGTGTTTTCTTTGTGATTGGTTACCTCACTCAGGATGATATTTTCAAGTTCCAACCACTTGCCTAAGAATTTCATGAATTCATTCTTTTTAATAGCTGAGTAGGACTCCATTGTGTAAATGTAACACATTTTCTGTATCCATTCCTCTGAACTTCTTAGACAGCAGAAACTGAGTTTTCCTTCCTCATGGTCATGAAAATGCATTACGTTCCTATGTGTACAGAACCACTCATAACTATGTGAAGTTTTCTGGTTCTTACTTCAATAAATAGGCTATTTGTAAGACATCTCCTAAAGTTGAACATTCCCTGAAAGCTCTTGTGCATTACATGTTTAATGGGGACAGACATCCCAATCCCACGCCTACCACTTGATTACCATAATAAGGAAATCCCATGGTGGGATTATTTACCAAATTCATAAAACTCAATCACCACATGTGAGGTTCTATCCACTCTAATTTCTTTAGCAAAAGAGATCTGTGAATCCAACACAAACATGCAGCAATACAGATGCACAGAACTATGTGTATGTGTTTGTGTGTGTGTTTGTGTGTGTGTGTTTATGTGCATGCATGTGCACGTGCGCTAGAGATCTGGAATGGCAGCAGGCCTGACCAATGGTTTTGATCTTTCCTGTCTTTTTTTTCTGTCTTAGAACATCCTCAGACATCATAATGACACTCTACCTCCACAAGAGAGATTCCAAATCTTAAGTGCGCTAGAGCAGAACATTGAAATCAACAACAATTATTTGTTGGCTTAGGAAAACTTCTTCAAAATGGCAGCCGACCTAGATAAATGTGGACAAGGAAAAGCCGTCTTTGTGCTCTATCACAAATTCCTCACATGAGAACCTGCAGTTTCTACTCCTTTCCTGGAACTCTACCCTTGTTCATCCTGCTGTTCTATTCAGGGTTCTCTCCTTGGCTGAAAGCTATGGAACTTGAGGCTGTCATCTCTTTATCAGATTTCTGGCAGCTCACACACAGGCTTTTTCTTGCAATTCAAAGACATGTGGACTAAAGGTGGTGATATCATGAGTAAGGAATATTATTGGTAGTAGACTTAGTTCTTGAACCTGTGCACACATGGTCCAGATCATAGTAGAAGAAAAGGGGGCCAGAAAGCAGGGTGTATCTGACCTGGTAGGTGTTTTGATTTCCAAATCTCCTCTCAAGAAGTCACTGGCTTGTCTCTGATGGGTGGCCAAGCTCAGTGAATTCCACGGGAGAGAGGTAAGGGTTCCTATAGTTCCATAGTCACCAGAGGATTGTGGACTACTTGTCATCAGTGTTGTTAAGCACAGTTAGGCTTTTTTCAAACTGGTTATCATATTGGGTAGACAGAATAAAAAGTAGAAAGCAGAGCTGTCACCAGGAAATAACTATTACAGCCTCAGTGACTGACAAGTGTGCTTTACCTATAGTAAGGGGATGATAGAAAAGTCTCACCTACCATAACAGGTCCTGAGTTGTGAAACAGAATATAAGGAGATACACGTGACTCTGAGGAGCTCAGGCACTGGGGAGGGGTTTTCTGGACATGATTTTATTGATCTTCTGAAGACTGTGTGATGAGCAGATATAACACTTCCTTGTCTACAAAGATAAAGCTCAGGTTTACAGTTGAGCTCAGGTACCACAGTTTGCATTATCCTTGTTTTATAACTCCTAGAACAAGGTTTCTCTTGGGTTTCCACTGGTGCTTTCCAGCAAAATAAAGGCATTCTCTTGAGATCATAGTAAATCTCCCATTGTTTCTTCTCTTTTCCAAAAATAAATCACTCTTACTAAGGAGTCATATAATTACCCAGACATCAGTTTCTTAGACTGAGTTTATGGTCATATCCTCTTCTTAAGCAGAATTTCTGACAGGTTTGTGAATCGGTTTTGAATCTTGGACAGACCTGAGGGTTGAAGCAGTTCACCAGCATCTTTCAGTGTATCATCTGACTAGGTGCCAACAGCACAGTACCTCCAGGAACTAAGAACCTTCGGTGTCTAGTCATTACCTGATGACATCTGATGAGGTTGTGCACTCCTGGTAAGCAATAAACAAACCTTCTATGTGGACAAAGATTCATATTGTGATTGGGAATGGAAGACTGTGAACACTCTTTATTTTCTAGTTTCAAATTTATGAGGACAACCAGTTTCCTCAAATTTCTGTGGGTCCATCTGGTTCCTCCTGAGTGCTGAGGTGAGAGTGGCACTAGGCCACTTTAGCAATGCCCATTGACAGTTGAATGTTTGCTGAATGTGCCATTTTAATGGAAGACTGTGGATATTCTCTTTCCAGGCTAAGGGATGGAAATGGATGTGGGATGTCAGCGTGTACCTTTTTAAATATGAGAAACATGTGAAACCAAGTATACAGAGGCCAAATTTCCTTAGGTCCTCATTTAGACACATAATTTTCTCTGCACAGCTTTCTCTCTGTTCTATTCTGTTAAGACTCTATGTAGAAAAATCCCCACAGAAAAAAAGTACCAAGAGATTTTAGAGAATTTTAGAAGATCAAATATCCTCAAGGTAGGTTTTCATTCTCAATGTGGGTGACCAAAAATCTAAAGAGTAGTACAAGGCTACTCACAGAAAAGCCACAGATGATGACACTAGATGGAATGGAGGAAAATTCTCCTTCAGGGAGAATTTTCAAAGCAGGGGATGTCAGGGAATGGCGTTCAGGTCATGACTGAATTACTGCTGCCCTGCTAACTCATTTTCTTTGTCTTTTTGCTGACATTAGAACTGTTCTAATTATCCATTTTGGTTTGGTATTGCAGAGGACAAAACAAGTTTTTAGGAGAGATGAGGACCTGAAAAGGGAATTACTAAAGGAATACTTGGAAGAATATCTAAGCTACTTGGCAGAGAAAGTTAGTGTGAGAAGCATGGAGACAGGAGAACTCTGTGTCACCTACTAAGTCTGTTCCCAGGACTGTCTTGTGCTGTGTCAGTGGAGTGTGTTATTTAATAAAAGGGCTCCACATGCAATGTGCATATGAAGCAAAGACACACACACTCACACACACACACACACACACACACACACACACACACACACACACTGGAGTGGCATACTGAGAAGACTCAGACCTAGCTTTACTGAAAACAGAAAATGAGTAAAGTAGAAGAATGGATTTTCAAACACACCAGGGATACAGGTCCTAGACTGAGATGTCAGACTTTAATAGAACTACATTTGGTTAATATCTGGGCTGACAAGAATTTGCTTGTAAGACTTAAAGCAGTGGCCTAAATAATTTTCCCTTCCTACAGAAGGACAAAGAGGAACTTTACCAAACAGCAGCCTTCTGGGAGGAGATAAGAAATATTCTAGTAACATGGGGATTATTCAAATGGGCTTTCTACCCATTTGGAAAAATGGATGGTCCTGAAGGAAACAACTTTGGGGAGGAGGGCCCTGGAGCACCATTAGCATAAAAGGAAGCTCAGCCTTCTTCAGTAACAACAAGGACCTTCAGCCCACCAGTGGTGTCTTCAGGAAAGGAAGCCTGTGAAGAAGCAGCCCCAGCTACATCACCAGCTTCCAAAGAGGCTGCAGAAACACGCACCTTGGAAAGTCCAGGTAAGTTACCACAGGTTTCTGACTTGGACAAGCCTTGTGTAGAAGTAGTTCCAATTTCTTCTGGGTCAGTCACACAGGAGTTCAACTGAAGCTCATAAGTAAGGTAAGGCAGAGATGCTGGACAGGTGTCTCAAGTCTGGAGCACTGGATCCCACAGAGAATACTCAATCTCCGGCCATGTATTCAGCATTTTGCTACCAGGGATCAACTCACTATGCTGTGGTAACAGAACCTACTGTGATGAGTGTTTCTTTTTTCAGTCTTGACAATCTAACTGTCTTGTCACCTTGAGTAGACGTAGAAATATTTCTGGATGTGTCTATGAGTTGATGGCAAGAAAGAAAACTTCTGAGCTTGCCTTGAAGTTCTGAGGCCACAAGGGTCTCTCTTTCCCTACAGTACTGTACTATTGTGGATATCCCCTGATGGTCTGATCTTGAGAATAGACTGTCTTTCTGCTGTGTGCAGCCTCTTAATACCTGATGGCGTTTCTCATAGGCTCACAGCTCTAGTGTAAATGCTCCATATGATTGAGCATGCCCACAGCTGGCTTCTTAAAGGAGGACTCTATGAAATACTTGCAGTTTGACTCTATGTCTGGAAGTCACAGACTTGTAAGTCACTTGTGTGAGACTGTGCCTAAGGAAAATCCCAGCAGGACACAGGAAAACACATGTCCAGATCTTAGAATCCAGAGGCCAAAAAATCTGGAGATATGAACTAAGAATAGAGGCAACATGTCTCTGCTTGGGGAAACACAGCAGAAGTTTTCCTATTCTCTGACTGTTTAGATCCCTGGAAGCATATGGTCCATACCTCAGTTAGAAGACTTTGTCCAATGAATCCCTCCACACACATAGAAATTTTATAATCATCTCAGATTCACATCCAGAAACATTGCTCTATCCACTTAAGCTGATAGTAAAGTCCACGGCCCCATCTCCCAGACACCAATAGCCAGAACCTAGAGTAAAACTTCCTGCCAATTATCAGGAGCAGAATGAAGGAAAGAATCCCTATGACTTTAAATTTCTTTCCCAGGCTGACTGACTGAGTGCTGCTCAGAGATACCAGCCCTGTCACCTCAGACTTCTCTAAATTTTTCATTAGAGTTCAGAAGGGAAGAGACCTGCACCTGCTGGTCCTCCCTCAGGATGTATGTGAGAAATTCCTCACCTCAGAAAGGAAGAACACTAAGAGAGGAATCAAGAAATGTGGGGTGTTACATGGAGCCTTGGTAAAGATATGAACACTTCTCCTGATCTTAGGCTGTTTCTTCCCCCTTGTTTTTCCATGACTGTCAGGGAACATATCTAGGGCATATATCCACATACATCACCCTCCAGAGGGAACTGTGGGTGACAAGGACTGGCCATCTTGAATTTGATGACTGTATTTGGTTGCTTTTCAGAGTTCATGGAAATGAACAATGTGGTTCAACACTATAATTAGAAATTTTCATTCTAGTTGGGGGCTAGAGCCAATAATTCTAGTCACTCACACAATGAGGCTGAAGGCTTCCTACAAGCTCAAATCAGCTCCACAGTCTGAGTGCCATATTACCTAAAGGATAAAGAAGGCAGACCGAAAACATAAGGCAGCCAGGGAGGCATAAAGCAGGAATAGAGACATGGTGCCTAGTTGCAAAGAGAAAAGGAAACACGAATTGCTTTTGGGTCCTTGACTTAGTACCTACACTGGTAAGCTTTGGAGTATAAATTATCAAGACACCTCAGGACACCTGAGCAGACCTGCTGACTGCTACAGGAAAGAGCCTAGGACCAGGAGGTGTCAGGGTGAATATCTCCGATTCTACTTAACATCTTTTCCTTTTTACTGTATCTCAACAAAGCACAATAGCACCCAAGGTTTTGAAACACTAAAGAGAGTAGGAACAATGAGATGCATGCACTGGTGTGGTCTGGGTCATGTGTGTGTGAGAGTATGGGTCTGAGTCCTCCAAGAGTTGTGACAAGTTGTTTTCTCCTGGTAGGTTGAAGGGGAATATCATGTTACCCATATCATCATTCCTCTCCAGAAAGGAGCCCTAGATTATTGCTATAAGGATTATCAGTTCCTCATATAAGAAGAACTGGGGTTTCTTACATTAGGATGGATTCATGTAAGCAAATGGAACTCAGTAACTGGGGAACCTCTTGTCTCTCTCTTAGAAACAGCTAGCCTAAATAGTGCTCTGCACAGAGTCAATCCATTGCAGATCTTCATCACTGACCATATACAGTCAACAGTGAGCAGTTCAAGTGAAAGGAGCATTTCCTAGTACTGTTACAGCTCCTTGTATTTTATGTCTTACTTGGAGTAATTCTTCAATGTTCCAACTTGATACGAATCTGCATGGAGAATGGTTGCTTACCAGGATGTATTAAAACAGTCTGTACAGACCACATACCTAAAAGATGTAGAAATGAAACTTAAGTAAGCCAAGAGTGTCCTTTCTAATGGTTGTGTTTTGTATTTATGAAGAAGTACGTCCTCTGTGCCCAACAAAGAGATCCTACATGCTAGGTTTTCAAGTATTTGCACATGCACAGCATACATCTCTTGATTTTATAGGGGAGGTAGATAGCACTGAAGAGTGATACACTGACCTCCTGTATCAGTGAGCATTTCTGTTGGCTAGGATTTATCGTATGTATTGGAAAAGAATGCCTGATATGTGTTGATATCAGCCATTAGAACCATGGCATCCCTTGTCTTGGATGGCCTGGAAAAACAGTGGCCATTTTGAGTAGGGGGAAAACTCTGTGGGTTATTCTGAGCAAAATTATGGTGTGATCAAAGCCATACTCTAGAACCTAAAATGAAGGAGATGCAAAGCTGCTTGGTTAGGGAAAGTCAGGTGAGGTTTGGGAGCTGATACCATGGAATGATGATAAGAGGGTGATAGTCTTGTGTGTGTGTGTGTGTGTGTGTGTGTGTGTGTGTGTGTGTGTGTGTAGGACTGATCAGGGGATTTCAGATATCCAGGGAATAGGGATAGAGATTGAGGAGTCTGAGACAGGGCAGGATTTCAGTTGGGATCATGGAGGGGCCAGTGTTTATCTCATAAACATGAGTAGGGTTTGTAGAAGAGGACAGAACTTGAAAGTGAGATGCAGTTATAAAGTGGAATTGAAGGCACCTGTGAGATATTACAACATCAACATTGGGAGGATGTTGTGAGAAGGCTAGAGAGGGACCTGAGGCAGTTAAACATGCAGGTGGCTCATGAGCTCAGTAAATATGGAGAACTGGCTGCAAGAGAAACAATTCCTGGTACCTTAGGTGAATGTCTAATGAGGAAATCAGGGAACACAGTGGGGATGAAGGAGCAACAAGGATGAAAGGGCACTGGATATGAGGTTCACTGAAGCCACAGGATGGGGACACAGGAATCAGGAATTCAGGATGGAACCTGCTGGCATTCTGGGGATATTTTAATCCATGGTGTACAGAGACTGCAATGTTCAATAATGTCATCAAAAACTGGGTATACTGTCACTCTCCTAGACCCCCAGCATTCAGGAAGATAGACTGAAAGTTGGTGAATTTGGTGCCATGTTGACTGAACAGTAATATTGTGCCTCAAAACAAAAGTCACTTGATGAGAAATTGGCCATTGTGGATTCTGTTATAACTGTCATACTGAAGCTGGCATCTAGGCCCTAGAATCTAGGGGAATTTGAAGTGAGAAGGCTGCTCTTTTGGAATGGGTTGACGGATTACTGTCATATAGGACCTGTGAAATAGTTTGGACATGGTTTCTTCTTGTTTATTGTTTTTTTTTTTAATTTTTCTTTGATTTCACTTTAGATTTCCAAAGGCTTGATGTTTTAAATGATAGCTTAGGTGTGAGTATACATACATAAACACAGTTGTTTAATGGCTCTTGGAGGAAGAATCTATGTTCATACACAACTTAGAGAAAGAAACGAGAATCTGCTAGAAGCCTGCTCCAAATTTCTCACTTTCTCCCTCAAAGAATGAAACCCCTCTTGCTCTCACCATGTCTTCCTCCATTTTACATGTGCACCACTTCCATTCTAAGAGTGATTCAATTGCAATGGGTAGAAATGTAACTTTTACAACTGGCTTTCAGGGTTTAACATCTGCAAGATTTATCACCATTCATGCATGCAATTGTTTGCTGGGTTTTTACATATGCTGACCCAGTGAAGGAAGAAGAAAAGTAATGGAAAAAGACATAGTATGATCATATGACAGTAATACTATACCACATCAGAAGGACAGAAGTAGCTCCTTGTCACATAGGGAGAAATCCCATGTGTCTCAGGGGCAGGATTCAATATAATCAGCTGCATTCCCAAGAAAATTGTTGAAGCAGTCATCAGAAATATTGATGAAGCAATCAGTCTGCTGTTGTCAGGAAAGAAGCAGAGATAGGTTAGAAGTGAAGAGAAAACTTGGAATAGTTACTGTCTAGACATCAGGTTTAACTAAGCGTGGATGACCAAAAGGGCCCTGTCCTGAGGGACAAGATAAAAGTAAGTGGTTGGAATACTCCTGTCCCAGGCAGGGTATGGTGTATAGCCTTGTTGGAGTAGTATTGGCATTGTTTTAGAAAGTGTGTCACTTTGGGCATGAACTTTGAGTTCCTCCTTGAGAGAGGAGGAGACATTCTTCTGTGAAACATTCTTCTCCTTTTTGCCTTTCAAACAAGATGTAGAAGTCTGTGTTCATCAGGCACCATGTTTGCTTGAATGCTATCATACTTTCTGCTATGATGATGAGACTGAACCTCAGTACCTATAAGCCAGCCTCAATTGAATGTTATCCTTTATAAGTGTTGGACTGACCATGGTGTTGATTCACAAGAATGAAAACACTAAGGCACTAAATGAGAAAAACACAGTACATTTTGAACATTATGAATTAGGAGGACAAAGAAGATGGTTCCACATTACTGCTGCACATGACAGATGGCAGTCTACATTCAAGGATTTTGGAAATCACAGGAGAGAACAGATTGTTAATGCTCCTTGTGCCTCCCTTCCTTGGTGAATCAAGCACAGCTGGCTGGGCTAACTTAGAATTCTTTGCTTCTTTTGTCTTCTCAGACTGATCAAACCCAGACAGCCTTCTGGTCAAGTGCAGAACTGCACACATAGTTTGGATATCAAATGGTGCTCCCTAAATCCATAGCTGTGGTGTGTGCCCCCAAGTATAAACAGTAAGTATGTGAGATTCAAGTCTGGAATTTACAAGTATAGAATCACCAATGTCTCAAAACTATTTAAAAACTGTCTTTGTTCAGAATGTCTTAACTGATTGCTATGAAAGCCTTCCTTTTATGTGCATATTCTAATGATCACCAAGCACTCTTAAAAGACATAATGATACCACTGCTGGTTTTTAAGACAACCTCTTAAGAAGTAACTTTAAGGGGCAGAGATTGAAGAAATTCCAGAAGAAACACTGAGATTTCCATGATTTTTCCTTCCCAATGCTGTATTCTTCTGAATTCTTTATGCAAGGTAGTGTTCAGCAAGCAATGAATATGCTTTCTTTTATAATACGTTTTGTCACTTGATGTCCTAAAGGTACAAGCTAACACTAGTTCTAGAATATTGTCCCTTGTTCCTCACAATCAATGGGCAAGAATTCATTGTACAAGAAAGGGATCCAGAGACGTTGAGACAAAGATGTTTATATACACACAGGGGAAAGAGAAGGAGGACACAGAGTAGAGATGGAAGGACATTGAGAAGATGGAGGAAAAGGAGGAGGAGTATGAGAAATAAAAGGAAAATGAGCAAAGAAAGAAAGAAAACAAGGAAGGAGGGAAAGAAAGACAGAAAGGAAGAAACAAAGACAGACAGAAAGAAAATGTGGATGGAAGACAAGGGAGAAAGAAATAGAAATGAAAGAAAGGACAAAAATAAGAAACTAGAGGGCATTAAGTTTGGACAGGAATGACAAGGTCTAGAAGGAGGACAAAGATAAAAATGATGAATTGCAAAAGGAAGATTAGTTCACAGTTTCTAAAAGAGAATGGTAACATTGTGCAGAGAAGATGAGAGGAGAGATGGGAGGCAAAGAGAGAGGCAAGAAGGGAAAGAGAAAGAGGGAGAGATAGGGAGAGAAATCTAAGAAAGAAGAGAAGGTAAATGAGTAATGGAAAATTGAATGAAAGGAGGAAGGTGGAGAGAAAGGTGGACATGAGAGACAGGAAACTTGGACTTGGAGGAAAATGTGTGCAACTGTGAGTCTGCCTTTTCTCATTTCGGAATTGGGATTTTCACACTGACACCTACTGGATTAAAATAAATATCCAATTGTCTACAGAGTGGGCTCCATGCCCACAGACAGGACACAGCTCTCTTCTGTGTATGTATCTTTGTGCAAGTAATCAAGGCCGTGTTTTCAGGCAGGACACAGCACTGATTGGGTTTTTTCCTTACCCTCCTGGCAGTTCATCTTCATCACCCCCCTTCTTAGAAATCCATAATAACCAAATATCTATGATTCTGGGATTAGTGAACATAAGTTTTCTCATATTTGAAATCTGATCATTCACTGTCTCTGAGATGCTATTCCTTTCTGTCCCATAATCCTGATATCCTGGGATACTAATACTCTCAGGAGAAGATTAAGGAAGTAGGACTTGTGTGTACCTCAGGGTCAGAGTGTGAGAGCAGCATGCTGAAGGCTCTGAATTTCATCCCCAGTAACATGAGGAAAAGAACAATGTATGAAATCCATTAGCTTATACCTCTCCTGGGCATATACCCAGAGGATTCCCTGGCATGCAATAGGAACACATGCTCCACTATGTTCATAGCAGCCTTACTTATAAAGCCAGAAGCTGGAAAGAACCCAGATGCCCCCAGTGGAGGAGTGGATACAGAAAATGTAGTATATTTACACAATGAAATACTACTCAGCAATTAAAAACAATGAATTCATGAAATTCTTAGGCAAATGGTTGGAACTAGAAAATATCATCCTAAGTGAAGTAACCCAATCACAAAAGAATACACATGGAATGCAATCACTGATAAGTGGATATTAATTTGCCCAGTAGTTCTGAATTCTCAAGACAACAATTAGCATATCAAATGATAACCAAGAAGAGGGAAAGAGAGGGCCCTGGTTCTGAAAAGAGTTGATCCAGCATTGTAGGGGAGTACCAGAACAGGGAAATGGGAGGGGGTGATTGTGAAATGGGCTGAGGGAGGGAAGAGGGCTTATGAGACCGATGGGGAGGGGGTAACTGGGAAAGGGGAAAGCATTTGGAATGTAAACAAATATAGGAAATAAAAAAAGAAATCCATTAGCTTATTTAATGCTTATTCCCTGTTACTTTGTCCTTTATCAATGTCAGTTACAAACTTTCAGTCAGAGATCTGAATGCAAAGGACAAACTGGCACAAAAGGTAAATTATGCAAATCTTGTTCTGGAATTTTGTCTAGAAGTGTATGGTTCTCACCATCTAGGGAGGTGGTTTTTTCTCCTATGTTGTGTTCTATGATCACACACTTAGTATGATCAGATCTCTGGGTGTCAGATCCACCCCAGATGGCAAGATTATATCACTTTACTGCATATCAGCCAGGACTCTTCCATTGAGTATAGATTCAGAGGAGATGCAGCAACATAGGGAAAGGACCAAAACGTGTCCCATGAAATAGATAAGAACCAGAAATTCAGTCATAGAGATCCAAAGTAATCTAAGATCCTATATCACTCTCTCTCTCTCTCTCTCTCTCTCTCTCTCTCTCTCTCTCTCTCTCTCTCTCTCTCTCTCTCTCTCTGTGTGTGTGTGTGTGTGTCCATATAAATGTGAATGTATATGTGTACACCTTTTGAATTTTCTCCTGATCATAAAAATACTGAGACCTAATAAAATTTAAGATTTCTTTTACAAGATACACATATTATCTTCTTTCTGTAGCATCATTGTGTAGACATGTGAAAACAGATACTATTGTTAGTTTATGCCTTTATCTGTGGTTTCAGTACCTGTTGTGAGAAGAATTTGGCAGATGCTCTAGATCTGGAGTCAGGTTATTGTGAAGTGCCTGCTTCCCTGCATGATCAGTGGATACTGTTACACACTGTAAGATTTCCCCAGATTCCCTTTATGTAATCTCATGGATCAAAAGCAGAGAATGATTTTCAGTTGAATGTGAGAAAGACTTTTCTAGCAGATCTGATCTAAACTACATAGCCCTATCTTGGGAGACAATAATGTTTAGTTACTGGGATGTTGAAAGAGATTGCACAATTATAAAAATTGCCTAGAACTCCAAACCGAAGGTTCTTTGTTGTAAAGACCCTTTCTATTTCTGGCCAATGTAAAGCATACCTGTAATGGCAGCAGCAGGACAACTATAGCAGGCGAATCGTGAGTAAGAAGCTATCTAATACTAAGTAGTCAAATTGTGTTAGTCTGATTAATCCTTACATTTTTGTATGTCATATTTGAGCATCCCTCCCCGGCATGCAATAAAGACACATGCTCCATTATATTCATAGCAGCCTTATTTATAATAGCCAGAAGCTGGAAAGAACCCAGATACCCCTCAAATGAGGAATGGATACAGAAAATGTGATATATTTACACAATGGAATACTACTCAGCAATTAGAAACAATGAATTCACAAAATTTTTAGGCACACGGTTTGATCTAGAAAATATCATCCTAAGTGAGGTAACCCAATCACAAAAGAATACACATGGAATGCAATCTCTGATAAGTGGATATTAATTAGCCCAGAAGCCCTGAATATCCAAGGCACAAATCGCATAACAAATGACTCCCATGAAGAAGCATGGAGAGGGTCCTGATCCTGGAAAGGATTGATCTAGCATTGCAGGGGAATATAAGGACAGAGAAAAAGTAGGGAGGTGATTGGATAATGGATGGAGAGAAGAAGGTTTATGGGGAGGGAGCATCCAGGAAAGGGGAAATCATTTGGAATGTAAACAAAGAATAAAGAAAATAAAAATATTAAAAAAATTATTAGGTAACTTTTACCATCTGATTTATATCATGACTCCAATATGACTGCACTAACTGGTACTTTTAATAAAGCAATATTTTGCAAGTGACTCTGGGTAAAATGTGCCAAGGTACGTGGTCGTGACACACTGACTCTGACCATAAGGAGAACTATGTAGGAGTACTGGTCCCTAGACCCTTTCCCATAGCTGCCACCAACATTGCAATCATACTCTCTAGGCTGAGAACTATTGCCCTATAGTGCACTTTTTATATTAGAGGTTGGGGACAGGGCTCAGTAGGGAGAGTGCTTGTTTTTTAAGCTTTAGGCCCTGGATCCAGTTCCCAGCACTTATGCAATCTGTCAAAGAGCTGCTTGCCTGTAATACAGCACTAGAGAGCAGGTGTCAGGAGGATAATTCCAAGATCCTTCTGTGCTCTCTAGGATATATGGTGTAGCCTAGATCACATGAGACTCTCCTTTAGTATAATATAAAATGTATAAGTTGTTTCAAAATGTGAGTTTGCCATGACTTATCAACATTTCCTTTTCTCCAATACAGGACTGCAGTCATGTCACCATCTGGAACATCAAAGTAACTGTCACAGATTTGAGATGAATCAAATCTCACACACCTTCAGTTGTGGGAGTGTGTGTGTGTGTGTGTGTGTGTGTGTGTGTGAGAGAGAGAGAGAGAGAGAGAGAGAGAGAGAGAGAGTTTAAGTGTGTTTGTGTGTGTCTGCACATGCACTTATAAATGTCTTTGTGTGTTTTATATATATGAATGTATTATATGTATGCATGTAGTGTAGTGTAAATAACTCTGTATATTCAATGGGTCTTATGCATGTTGCTTTTATGTCATGTATAATTTATCTATGTCATTTATGTGCACTGGCATGGATGGAAGGCATACTATGATTATATAGAGTGTCCAGAAGGAAAAAAAATATATATATGGCTTATTCAAAAATAGACTAGTATTTGAGGAGTTCATAGCAATTAGAAATTAATTATTTTATATAGCATATTTATTAAGAGGTTAAGACAAAAGTTTTGGCTGTGTACCAGTACGTGTGTAAGGTTCCAGTGCACCCAAAGCTGCTCTGCCTCATCTGCTGCAGTGTCAATATGGGCCAGATTGTAAGTCCAACCCTAAGTAATCAACTGCAGAAGAGAAATATCTCAAAGGATCCAGATATTGGTCTATATTTTTCATGTACTCAAAGTGTTACCCTGAGTGATAAATTGATTTTTAAATAATTAAGAGAATTTTCTGACTCAAGAGAAACTTACTTTCTTTTGGGCTGACTTTAATCTGAGATGTCTACCACCAATATTCAGTTTCTAATACAAAGCGCATGATATGATGTTTCTCTACGTGAGACTCTATTATCCTCTGGTACCCCATCATGGGAAACTGAAAAAAAAAAAAGTATTTCCCGGAAAAGATCCTAGTGTTTCTGCTAGGCTCCCGGAAGAACCTTTGAGGATGCCAATTGAGGCTTATACCATTAAAGCAGTGACAGTTGCACTTTGATATTCACTGCATATTGAATCTGCAGTTCATCACAGATGGGAAAGGAATTTTGGTAACTAAGTGAGCACCTCTCAAACCCTGGAAGACAAGAGGTAATGACTACAGCCCTGTGGAAATTGTTACATTTATATAACATAAATAGGACAAGAAAGCCTTTCTCCATTCTTCATACACCATGTCACCTGCTCCAGTCTGTCCAGTCCTGCAACCAAGTTGTCCTGATGGTCATATTCCTGACTGACCAATCTAGCCACAAAACACATCAAAATAGACCAGGAAAATCTGTCTGACCTAGAGGCAGAAAAGTGCTTGCCTGAACATGGTTCCTACAGCATGTGATTTCCGTGAATTGTTAATGACCTGGCCACTGAGGCTAGGGTTTGTGTCTACCTCACACAAAGTTATTGTCCTGAACAAGGGATGACACAACAAGCTCACTGTTGCTGACAGACTTGCAGAAAGAAGCTCACTATGACCTGAGGGTGGACATCCATTCTCTTCAATGCCTCTGACTTTGGCCCTGTGCACAAGTGAAGCTAATCACAACACATTGATATTTCCCTCAAATTTCACAGAATCCCTGTGATTTAGAGCTTCAGGCATGGATTCCATCCTGTGAAATGGCCAAAAATTCAACCAGAAATTGTTGGTTACTATTATAACAATAGTTCCATGATTGCATCTATAGGCATATCCTTCCTATCAGGTCAGCATTATAGCAATAAGAATCCAATACTTGTCAGAAAATTACTTTTCTCCCAACACTATGCATAGCACCATACTGCACAGAGAATGAAAGGCAGCAGGGAAGAAGTTTGCCAGTCTCAGATCATTTCTCTATTGCCAAGACTGAACTGTGATGTCTTCAACAGTAGGTTCTTACCATCTACTTCTGGTCTGTAACCAAGAGAAATAGTACAAGTTTATATTGTTCATGTAGCTCTAGGCTTCCCCAAATAAAAGTACATAGTGGATTTCTCACACCTGAGCCTGAATTTCTTTGGTCATAATCAATAGTAGCTAATAGAACCTTGCTGTATTCTCTACAGTGGATCCTCCCTTTTCCTTAAGACTTATGGTCTTCAGCTTGGGCTTTGAAGTCTATTCAGAGTCCCAGATTACATACAATGTAAGAGTTCAGTTGCCCAGACATCCATGCTCCTAAATTAACCTGTTGACCCTTTGGCCTTAGGACCTGCCCTAGGATGGTGTAAAGCTGAAAACAATAGTGAACTGTTATTTATGAACTGAGCTGGTTATTTCAAGGTTGCCTAGAAGTGTGTGAAATTAGCATGACAGGACTGAGTATCATGTGTTCATAATGATTGCTACTGTATCCCCAAGAGCAGCCAGGGGCTCACTAACCATTGCTATCTGATAATAATGAGCTCTCATTTATTTCCACAAGTCAACACTCAGACAATGGATAATACATGGAAGTCACACTGATGGCCGTCCCATCCCTACAGTGCAAGGCGTTCTTACCACTGGCTTCTTGGGTGTCTCTGGGGAGATGAGTACAGGAAGTGCATCTGTGTCCTTCCTGCAATGCTCACATTCCAGTGCACATGTGTCCTAGACAAGCTCTGTTTTTCACTTCTATTATATCCTTCCTTTGTATGCTCTCCTATCCTTCTTGTTGTTGGTGTAAGTGAAGACAGACAGTATGTTTTTGCGTATCACAGTTAGTCCTGTTGACAGGGATACAACTCAACCCTGAGCCCAAATTGTTGCAGACCAGTGCAGAATTTAAAGTGAGGTGGTAATATCAGTAAAAGACCAGGCTAAGTGTCCAGGTCATCACTTTTATATGTTCCTAGATGAAAAGACGAGGAGTAAACGAAGCATTCTGATCTCCAATGCTCTCCAGAGCACCACTTACTTTAAAGATGGTAAATGGAGCTCCAAACAAGATTCAGTGCTAAAAAGAACAGCACTAAATCCGTGGATCTTATTTGATCTCAGCACCCATATGTTGGCTCACAAGTCTTTGTTCTCTAGTTGTAATTTCCTGTGGTAACCTCGGCTCCCATCAGGAATGCATATACCTACATGTTGATGAAATATTCACACAGAAAATCTATACAAGCAAGAAAAATAGAAATATATAAACATGGGAGTCTATAACCATGTACCTGCTCATGAGATACCCTAGGTTTGCTCAGACTTGAGGCAGGTCCCTCAAGGGAATGTAAGCTGAGGATTTGGACAGAGAAACACGGGGAAGCAGAGACTTTAGAGTTCTAGTGGAAGCTTATTGTGACTGAAAACCCCAAGACACCAAGAGATGGAGAACATGGAACATTTTAACCAGGTGCATATGGACTTTCTCCTCAGTCATTAGCTCTCCCTGATTTGCACCAGAGAAAGCATAATAGGATTCATGATGTGGGCACTGAATGAGTTTTCTAGAGAAATCTTGGAGCTGCAAGTGAGGACCTGAAGGAGAAAATAGAAGATAGGAAACCTTGCCAATCTTCCTATAGTTTATTGTCGTGAGCACAGGCCCCTCAGTACGTGCTCTGGGAGTTCAGCCTGACTGGGATAAACTTTATGTGCACATGTTCTTGGCTGAGTTAAATGACAAATTTAAACAGTGTCTGAAGGAACATGGGATGAGGAAATTGAGCAATGAGGAAGGAATAAATTTCCTGGTCTTGGTGAGGTTTTAGGTAGAAGGTTGCTAATATCTTTCCTTTTCACTAAGGCTCAAGGTAATTAAGTAAGTCGTCCTGAAGAAAAATGCAAAAGTGTTTTGGTCATGCTGGCTTATATCTGAAGTCTTGATACTTTGGATAGAGACAGAAATATACCATGACTTTTATCCTGTTTTGATTTTATAGTGAGACCTGGTCCCACTAAAGGAAGTTCTAGATAGGAGAAGAGGAGTGTTGGTACTTCTCCATCAACAAGCAGAGAACCTCTCAGGTGCTTTCGCTAGCACACTTATAGAGCTGTTTCTCCTCCCTGCTGCTGACATTTTCCTGTTATCATAATAACTGGGATTTGTAGTCTATGAGATGCCAGGTATAATGACATATCTGAATAAAAATCATGTGGGTTTTTTTTTTTTTTGAGGTAGGATATCTATTTAAGGCAGGCTAGCGACAGGATTTTCTTGCATCAGCTTCACAGAGCTTTGGGTGACAATGATGTTGATGTTCTATTTAGGCCAGAGTTAGTGATACAGAATGCTCAAGTTCTGGAGCACCAAAATCCACAAATCATTAATGTAGCTGCTAGAAGCTAAAAGATGATACACAGGTAGGCAAAGACACAGGTGACAATAAACAAAAGCTTATTGCACACAACATAGGTCAATGCCCTGCTCTCTCTGGCCACTTACCTTTCTATAGCCAATAGAGATTTAGTGGGAGCAGAAGAATGAAGTTCTCCACAGACTGACTGGAGCCACCTGAGGAGACAGAGATTCTAAGCTGAATGAGGAAGTGGAATGCCTGTCAGTTACCATTGAGTGCCTCTCCCCTCCCTGACTTTCTGGATAGATGGCTGTAACACTGGCCACCACACTGGTTGTCCATTTGGCATTCCAGGACTCTTAGCAATTTCATTCAGCAGTATCTGTAAGAGAAAACATGATTGTACAGTGGTTGGAATCCCACACATTATGATGGAAGACCAGGGAAAGGAGGAAGCAGTGGATGCTACAGTTTTCATGAACTAACACCCAAGCTTGATTTCATGGAGACAAGGGGCAGTTTCTCATGTGCACAGTAAAGAAAATGGTGATACAATTATAAAAATATTAGTTGAAGTATGTGTGCATACATGTGCGTTTACATCACAGGAGGTTTCTCCACTTATGTGCAATATATGAGTATGTATACAAGTGAGGGTCTTCATGAGTGTGAGCATATACTTGTAGACGTTAACATTCATCCATGTGTTCTTTGGTCTGTGTGTGCTCTCCCTGCCTCTAAGCATATAACCTATAAGGATAAAGCAAAGAACTTGTTGTCAGGGATTCTACTGCTGCCCTGGGATCCTTTTACCACAGCTCAAAGGGCATCCAAGCAAGAGAGAGATGTGGGAAGGCTGGGATGAACTTGAAAGCCTAGAGGGCCCAGGGTCTTCAGAAGAGGGATGGAGGCTTCTCTGGATTCTCTGTGAAAAAATCCTAAAAGTGTCTATTTCTCAGCTTACTCCTCCATACACCCACGAAGCTGCAACCCATGCTGTTTTGGAGATATGCATTGTTGAGTGCATGGGGAAAAGCAGGGCTTTTCACAGACAAGCTTACAATATAAAGAACACAGAGATTTCTGTATAGGTCAAAGCTGTAGGCCTTTTGATGAGACAGACTCTCAGCTATCTCAATTAAACTTACTTCAAGTTGTTCAACAATCTACCTACCCACGTGGTTCTCACTGACTGTTTACAGCTCTTTTTCCTATCTTCTGTCTTCATCAGTATCTTTTGATACTCCTGAATCTGCTTTTGCCCCTTTTGTCTCTCTCCTCCCTGGTCAACCCCAGTAATTTCTGACCCAACTATTGGCTGTCAGATATTTATTATTAGCACTCAACAGTAAGACAGTGCCAAAACATCTTCTGGGTTGCCATCAGGCAATGGCAGGTGGGAAAGGACAAAATTTGCAAGTCTGAAACCCAGTGATGGGTCATAGAAATGGCAGTATCAAACTCCTGCCTTCGCTGGGCTGGGGTGGCACATGCCTGTGTAATCCCAGCACTTTGGGAGGCAGAGGCAGGTGGATTTCTGAGTTCAAGGCCAGCCTGGTCTACAGAGTGAGTTCCAGGACAGCCAGGGCTATACAGAGAAACCCTTTCTCGAAGAAAAAAAAATCCTACCCTCACTTTGCTCTTTGTCAGTACAGAATTCACAATTGAAAATGAACACACACCTTCATACAAAGTAAGTAATGCCACCACAACAATTGGTGGATGTGCTCACAGCATGCAAATGTGGAGGACAGAAGACAATCTAGGGTGTTCCTTTTGGGATGGCTCTACTTTTACAGTTTTGAGCCAGCTGATGAGGTGCTAGCAATTAAATTCAGTTCTTCTGCAAGAGCAGTGCATGCTCTTAATCACTAAAGTGTCTCTCTAACCCTCATCTAACATATTTAACATTTGTTTGTGTGTATCTTTGTTTGATATGGAGCATTAGTGGTATGAAGTGTGCACATTAGCAGACAATATCGGGAAGGGAGTTCTATTCTTTAATCTTTATATTGAATTTGGGAATGAAACTAAAGCTGACAAACAGAAAATCACAAGAAATTACGACATAGCAAACCAAAAGAAGAAGAGAGCTTAGGAGAAGACAGAAGATTCTGAAACATATTTTTACATATTTAGGAGTCACCTAAAAATACTATATTGAAAGCTGTGTTTGGGAAAGACTTTGTAGAACTCTTTAGACCCTATGGTTCCTGCTTCAGTCTCGGTTTGTACCAATCAGCTTTGATCAGTTGACTTAGAAGGTTTTAGTCTTCATGTGTCTAGTGTCTCCTCTGGCAATTGTACTATTTCTACTTATTTTTCTACTTCAGGGTTCCCTGAGCTCCTCCAATGAGGGGTGTTTAATGGAGATATCTCATTTGGATTGTGTGCAGCTCTCTCTCTCTCTCTCTCTCTCTCTCTCTCTCTACTCCCCTCCCTCCCTCCTTCCTCTCCCCCCCTCTCTCTGTGTGTTTCTGTCTGTTTGTTTCAATGTCTCTCTGCCTGCATAATGTCTGACTGTGGGGTTTTGCATTTGTTGACATCAGATACAGGAGAAACCTTCTCTGATGGATGAATAAGGCACTGACCTATGAGTATAGCAGAATATCATAAAAGGGAATTATTTTGTTCACTGTATTCATTTGTGTATTTATTTTTAGATCTGTAGGATTGATATTAAGTATTCTGAATATCTAGTTTCCTTTCCTTGGCCACTTAAGCAGGGTCTGATATATGTAACTCCCTTGAGGCTCAGGAGTGGCTAAGCCCCTCCCCCCTGAGCACCTCCAACTGCCAGGTTCCACAGAGAGAACACTCTAACTGCCCTACAGGCTGGCCTCAGTTTCCCCATCCACACTCCATCCTCACAGAGTAGCCCAAGCACAGAAGTCGAAATCGCAGCCATCCCTACCCCAGAAAGCTCTGTGCCCAGCCCCATGAACAGGTTTATATCCCTGTCTTGGATTAAGTTTTTCGATGCTTTGCATTTGAGCAGAGGCAGCCGCACCAGAGGAAGTTAAGTTTGCTTCTTACTCCCAGCCCCATTCCCCAGGAAGAAGACTCGAACTCAAAATATATTTATAAATACACTCGTCATATAGTTAGGCTCATTTCTCACTTATTCATAACAAAAATTAAGCGATTTAGTCTAATTGATATTCGGCTGGGAGTCTGTTTACCTTTGCTCAGATAACGTGGGCCTGTTTTGTCAGTTTCCCAGGAGAATCTTCCACCCAGCACTCTCCCAGAATCCTTTCTGCCTCCTGTATGTCCCGCCTCCTACATTGTGCTAAAGCTATAGGCCATCAGACTTTAATTGACAGGTGCCTCATCCACACAGATAGAAGATATTCTCTCCACACAGCCCTCTGGGTTTTTCCTTCCCAATAAAATTTTTGTGTGAGAATTTTGGGCTGTGTGACTCTATAGAATTCCTTGCCTTCTGATTGCCAGGTTACTTTTCTATCCCTGCTGTAACATGTACAGGGGGGGTTCCATCTCATATGACATGAACTCAGATTGTTTGGTTACTCCCACATCTTTTGTGTCACTATTGTTGTAGCATATTTTCAGTTAAGATATTAAAAATATTTTTACATTTCTTGGTTATATAAGTGTAAGTATTTTGCATGAATATTTGTGTGTGTGTGTGTGTGTGTGTGTGTGTGTGTGTGTGTGTGTATACAGTGCATATCTATTGGCTACAGAGGTCAGAAAATTGTTTCCAAGTCCCTTGAAAATACAGGAAGTTAGAGGCAGTTCTGAGCCATTCTATCAGAGCTGGAGCCCAAACCAAGGTCTTCCAGACAAACAGCCAATGGTATTAATCACTAAGCCAACCTCCCAATCTGTCTCTTGTTTTCTTTCTGCATCAACTGAAAGATACTTGAGGCATAAGAAATAATATTAAAATAAAATAGATTATCTCTACTTTCTTATTTTGGACATTACACATAGAAAAACATGATCATACAGGTTACCTAAAATGAGGAGCCAAGATGACATGCATAGGAGAAAAATGATATTTAGATATATTTGCTCTGTTTACTCTTTGGTGTATATCTCTGACTGATTTTAGTGAATTATTCACTCCATGAAGATTTGCTAATTTTTACTGTTCAGGAAAAAGAGAAATAATAACACATTTAGATGTATTTCAAAGATATTTACTACAAATTAGAAAATGGTTTCAGAATGCCATTATAATCAAGTTGTGCTTGGCTCCAAAATGATGAATGTAGATATTTCCTTCCCTTGATTTCACAGTTTATGGTTTTCTAATGTAACAAAGATAACTATTTTAACTAAGTGTAGGATCCAGAATATCAGCTGCCAATCACGAAGCAACCACTTCAGAAGCACTTTTCCCCGGTTATAATTGAGAGTGATTGTTTGCAGGGCTGAGACTGCTTGGTGAACAATTAAATAGGATGCATTCCATTGTCATGGTGCTAAATGAATGACATAATCCATGTCCATAAAGAGGGAAACATTTTGTTCAAAGACTCTCAATAACAATTATAATACAGGCTTCTTCAGAAACAACTTCCAGGATATAAAACAGCAAGGGAAGGGACAGAGAGGAAGAAGAGTATGGAATTCTACCCTCTGGAACAGGCAGTAGGCAGGGAAAGATATTTTATTAATATACAAGAATAGTTATATGGAATCCATTGATCTTAGATGGATTAATGTCAACTCTCTGAAGTTTTCAATAAGTTTTAATAACATAATGTTTAAGCCTATATTTAGAAGACATCCTAAAAAATTTAAAAGTCACAACTTGTTGATGCTAATAATAATAATCTGTGTGTCTGTCTGTGTGTGTGTGTGTGTGTGTGTGTGTGTGTGTGTGTGAATGTCACATTGTAGCCCTATATAGTAACTCACATGTAGATCAGGCTGGACTCCATCTAAGTGATTTGCCTGCCTCTGCCTTCACTTCCAGGATTAAAAGTATCTACCAGTACTCCAGGACAAGAGCATCAATATTTTAAAAGCCTGAAGAATTCTTTACCAGGGCTTCATTAATAGTTTATTAGAACTCCATTCATTGAAAATAAAATTGTTAATTTTAGAGGTTTTCATCTGAAAATTGCATGGATAGGAGAGGAAATCTGAAACAATATTACCTTCAGTCACTTTCCTATATTTTTATACCTTTCATGTATACATCTTTAGAAAACGTTTTAGATCATCACTAATCATTTAAACTTTTACTTCCTTAGAAATGTACAATTTGTATTTACACATCTTAAGCTACTTTTTAGACCCTCACAACTTACTTGAGCTTGAACCCTTTTCATCCAATCATTTACCAGGAAGCAACAACTTTAAATAAAGAAATAGTAAAATAATTACTTTGAAACTTATTTTGTGAGTTTGTTTATTTAAGAGGGAACTAGTTCTGCAAGGTAGACTGTGTTTGCCTTTCTCAGCAAGAGGCCTACAAGTTCTAGAAAACTGTAGGTAGAAGCCACAGTTATATGACTTAACAAGGCAGCTAGTGTCTTGGTAAATAAGCTTATGTGTTTGCCCTGTTAAAGCTACAGTTCATAAGTCCATATGCTCAAAATTCTGAAAAGAATAGCAGGAAGTATTATCCAAATGGTCTCTGTTTCCACTAAAATTACAAAGACTTGCAGGCTACCTAGATATTTGTCCTGGTTTCCATGGTCAACAAGATGGCTTCCTTGGCCAGCCTTTGGCTGTCCTACAGGAAAGCATTAAGTCTTCTGTTCCTGCCAAGGCAGCATGGACTTTCAGCTCCCAGAACCAGAAGGTCTAAAAGAGTTTCCTGTAGAGAGAACACACTAGGGAAAACTGAACTTATTTGAAAAGGCAGTGTCAACAGGTGTCCACAGTCTTGACAAACCCTGCTGGAGAAAGAAGCTTGTGCACACTTCAGTCTAGTGGTTACCACAGTCCAGGTGCACTGTTATCATGCCCATTGGTCAATTAAATCTCTGAAGAGATGGAGGATCATGTATTAAGTAACCCCCATTTTAAGTAAACTTTACTTGTTTTAATTACCAGTTTTAGGATTAACCTTGAAGACACATACAGGAAGCTAAATAAAGTTTGTCATTCATAGGAATGACATAACAGTTTACAAATTAGTGGCATTCATAAGAGTAAGAGTTGATAATTTTATCCCTGTTCAACTTGAGCTTTATAATTTTGAGTTGAAGATTTAAACTGGAGATCTTTTGCCATTAAAATATAATGTTTAACTATAAATATGCTGCATAGAAGGCCTGGAAATTTTTCTTGATCCTTTTTACAGTGCAACATTATAGAACATCATAATTTCTTGTATAACTCAGTTTACCCAAACAGCTAAAGCTCAGTAAAGTTAGCAAACAAATCATACAGACATCTATTTTTAAGTCAAATACTTCTTTTTTTTATTTTTTTATTTTAGTCGATATATTTTTTCTTTACATTTCAAATGATTTTCCATTTTTTGGTCCCCCACTCCCCGAAAGTCACATAAGCCCCCTTCCCTCCCCCTGTTCTCCCACCCACCTCTTCCCACTTCCCTGTTCTGGTTTTGCTTTATACTGCTACACTGAGTCTTTCCAGAACCAGGGGCAACTCCTACGTTATTCTTGTACCTCATTTGATGTGTGGATTATGTTTTGTGTATTCCAGTTTTCCAGGCTAACATCCACTTATTAGTGAGTGCATACCATGATTGATCTTTTGAGACTGGGTTTCCTCACTTAGTAGGATGTCCCTCAACAGAAGAATGGATGCAAAAAATGTGGTATATATACACAATGAAGTCAAATACTTCTAACCAAGTAGATCTTAGGTATTTATCAACCTTACATATCAAATACATATTGTTCCTCACATTAATTTAGAAGTCTGATATTTAATATCATTAGCAAAGATATAAGCATATCCCTAAGTCTGTTTGTGTTATCCTGAGTATATCTTTATACTTTTAGGAACTTATCATAATACAAAAATACCCTCCATTATAATTCCAATACTTGGTTTTGTTCCTATATTCAAAATCAAATTGCCTTAGTTGGCTTACAGTATAGGGTCATCTTAAAATGGTGATGAAATCAAATGGATTGAACCATTTAAACTTAGTAAAGATTGCTGCCACCTATGTGCTTGCTATTTAATACATCTTTTTTTTTTTTTTAGTAAATCTGATTTTTGAACAAGAGTTGAATCCAAGTTTCATATACAGTATATATATTTTACTGGAAATCAATGTGTCAGTTTATCATAGGACTGGGAATAGTCTCACCTCGAAACACAGCTGTATCATTCCTTGGCATATACTTAAAAGATGCTCCACTATCCCACAAGGACACATGCACAACCACGTTCATAGCACCTTTGTTAATAATAGCCATAACAGTGAGCATTATAATATAATATAATATTATATTATATTATACTATATTATATTATATTACAATATAATGTGTCCTGCCAACAAATTGCGCAGAGACAATGATAGAGACCGAGGGAATGGTAAACCAATGATTGGCCCAAATTGATACCCATCCCATTGGCAATAACCAGTCCTGAAACTATTAATGATACTCCTTTATGCTTACAGACAGGAAGTTACTCTAACTGTCCTCTGAGGGACTATCACCCAACGGAAATAGAGGCAGACTTGCTCCCAAACTTTAGATAGATTTTGTGGAGTCTTATTGCAAATTTATCCAACTATGAAGATGATGAATTTAATATTGTACTTTCATCCACAGAGATGATTCAAAGTTGCATGAACATAGAAATAGAGGAACATGCAGAATGCCCACATTATCATACAGTTTAGGATTAGTGGGGACAACATGTACGTTGTACTTTTCAGATGGTTATTGCATTTAATATAAGAATTTGAGTGTTATTCCTGCTACCTGTTGGACACTATTACAGTTGTTACTATTGGTAACAACTAAAAAGAAATGTATTAAAGGTTATTTAGTTCTCTTACATAGCAACAAAATATGGCCAAACTTATTCTCAGAATCCATCTACCTCCAGGATGTCTTCTCTATTAAAAACTCAAAAACAAACAAATGAAGAACAATAACAACAACAAAAAATCAGAAGAACAAAGCAATGAAAAAATGAAATAATCAATGATATTTTCTCTCATACCCTTATTTATTTCCCTATATCATCTATGGTACTCTACAGAACATATTCAGAACCTACCATCTCTTTGTGTAAGGGTACATGATTCACCTAAGAAGGAAACGCTGCACACTAATCTGTATAAGTTATTCTGTATAAAATGTATACTTATTCTGTATAAGTTCAACATGCTGGGGTCTCGCCATTACCAAGGTAGATGACCAAGGGAGCTTGCAGGCACATGAGTGTATTCCAGGATAGGAGACCTCTATCTTACTCCATCTTAAAGGCATTCATTACCAGGCATGGGAGCTGGAACTTGTTACTGGGGAGATCTGGAAACTTGCCTAACCAATGTTCTTGCTTCAGGCTAAGTAACTGGGCACTTTCTAGTTTTTGACAAACTGCCTGGAGCCTGAGATTTTTTGTACCTGACTTGCCTGGACTTGCCCAGTTGTTTAGTCTTAGCCTCATAAACTGCCAGTTTGAAACCTGTCATGGAGTCAGCCTAGCCTTCTCACATGAAGCCAAACACTATTCAAATGATTACAGTCTCTCAGTGTGCCATAGCTACTTTTTTTCTTTATCTCTTTACATTTTTCTTTTCTCAGGAGTTTTTTTTATGCACAACTTCTAAAGTTTCCCATTCTCTCACAACAACAGCACTTTTGCCATACTCTCCTAGTACCTGTGCCTGGGGCAATGTCACCTGAAATTTGCATTTGTTTAGCTCAATGCACATTTTGTTACCCTTTCTTCTCTGCAGACTCTCAGATTCCACCTTTTCAATTGTTAAACATCTCATTGAAGGCTTTGTGACAACTCTGAGTAAACTTGAAACCAGAAAACCAAGACTCTGATTTAAAATCACAGCTCTTAATGATAGAGAACTTTAAGAAGGACACAAATAACTCCCTTAAAGAAATACAGACCCAGAAATGAACCCACACACCTATGGTCACTTGATCTTCCACAAAGGAGCTGAAAACATGAAATGGAAAAAGATAGCCTTTTCAACAAATGGTGCTGGTTCAGTTGGAGGTAAGCATGCAGAAGAATGTGAATTGATCCATTCTTATATACTTATACTAAGCTCAACTCCAAGGGGATCAAGGGTCTCCACATAAAACCTGACACGCTGAAACTAATAGAAAAGAAACTGGGGAAGACCATTGAGGACATGGGCACAGGGGAGATGTTCCTGAACAGAACACCATTAGCTTATGCTATTGACAAATGGGACCTCATAAAATTACAAAGTTTCTGTAAGGCAAAGGACACTGTCAAAAGGACAAAAACGTCAACCAACAGATTGGGAAAGGATCTTCACCAACCCTAAATCCAACAGAGGGCCAGTACCTAATATATACAAAGAACTCAAGAAGGTAGAACCCAGAGAACCAAATTACCCTAATTAAAAAGTGGGGTATAGAGCTAAACAAAGAATGTTCATATGAAGAACTTCAGATGACTGAGAAGCACCTTAAGAAATGTTCAACATCATTAATCATTAGGGAAATGCAAATCAAAAGAACCCTGAGATTTCACCTCACACCAGTCAGATTGGCTAAGGTTAAAAACTCAGGAGACAGCATGTGTTGGCAAGGATGTGGAGGAAGAGGAACACCCCTCCACTGCTGGTGGGATTGCAAGATGGTACAAACACTTTGGAAATCAATCTGGTGGTTCCTCAGAAATCTGGGCATGACACTTACGGAGGACTCTGCTATACGACTCCTGGGCATATACCCAGAGGATACCCCAGCATGCAATAAGCACACATGCTCCACTATGTTCATAGAAGCCCTGTTTGTAATAGCCAGAAGCTGGAAAGAACCCAGGTGTCCCTCAACGGAGAAATGGATACAAAAAATGTGGTATATTTATACAGTGGAGTACTATTCAGCCATTAGAAACAATGAATTTATGAAATTCGTAGACAAATGGATGGAGCTGTAGAACATCATACTAAGTGAGGCAACCCAGTCTCAAAAGATCGATCATGGTATGCACTCACTGGTAAGTTGATATTAGCCTAGAAACTTGGAATACCCAAAACATAATTCACATATTAAATGATGTCCAGAAGAATGGAGGAGTAGTCCCTGGTTCTGGAAAGACTCAGTGCAGCAGTAAAAGGGAATACCAGAACAGGGAAGTGGGAAGGGGTGGATGGGGCAATAGGGGGAGGGAGGAAGGCTTATGGGACTTTCGGGGAGTGGGGAGCCAGAAAAGCTGAAATTATTTGAAATGTAAATAAAAAATATATTGAATTACATCTGGAACAACAAAAAACCCAGGATAGCTAAAACTAGTCTCAGCAACAATAGAAAGTCTGGGGGAATCAGTATCCCTGACCTCAAGCAATACTACAGAGCAATAGTGTTAAAAACTACATGGTATTGGTACAGTGACAGGCAGGAGGATCAATGGAGCAGGATTGAAGATCCAGAAATGAACCCACACACCTATGACCACTTGATCCTCGACAAAGAGGCTGAAAACATCCAATGGAAAAAAGATAGCCTTTTCAACAAATGGTGCTGGTTCAACTGGAGGTCAGCATGCAGAAGAATGCGAATTGATCCATCCTTGTCTCCTTGTATTAAGCTCAAATCCAAATGGATCAAGGACCTCTACATAAAGCCAGACACTCTGAAGCTAATAGAAAAGAAACTGGGGAAGACCCTTGAGGACATTGGTACAGGGAGAAAGTTTCTGAACAGAACACCAATAGCGTATGCTCTAAGAGCAAGAATTGACAAATAGGACCTCATAAAATTACAAAGTTTCTGTAAAGCAAAGAACACCATCAAAAGGACAAATCGGCAACCAACAAATTGGGAAAAGATCTTCACCAACCATACATCAGATAGAGGTCTAATATGCAATATATACAAAGAACTCAAGAAGTTATACCCCAGAAAACCAAATAACCCTATTAAAAATGGGTACAGAGTTAAAGAAAGAATTCTCACCTGAAGAACTTCGGATGGCTGAGAAACATCTTAAAAAATGCTTAACTTCATTAGTCATCAGGGAAATGCAAATCAAAACAACCCTGAGATTTCACCTTACACCAGTCAGAATGGCTAAGATTAAAAACTCAGGAGACAGCAGGTGTTGGAGAGGATGTGGAGAAAGAGGAACACTCCTCCACTGCTGGTGGGGTTGCAAATTGGTCCAACCACTCTGGAAATCAGTCTAGTGGTTGCTCAGAAAACTGGGCATGTCACTTCCGAAAAATCCTGCTATACCACTCCTGGGCATATACCCAGAGGATTCCAAAGCATGTAATAAGGATATATGCTCCACTATGTTCATAGCAGCCCTATTTATAATAGCCAGAACCTGGAAAGAACCCAGGTATCCCTCAACAGAAGAATGGATGCAAAAAATGTGGTACATCTACACAATGGAGTACTATTCAGCCATTAGAAACAATGAATTCATGAAATTCTTAGACAAATGGATGGAGCTGGAGAACATCATACTAAGTGAGGTAACCCAGTCTCAAAAGATCAATCATGGTATGCACTCACTAAAAAGTGGATATTAGCCTGGAAAACTGGAATACCCAAAACATAAAACACACATCAAATGAGGTACAAGAAGAATGGAGGAGTGGCCCCTTGTTCTGGAAAGACTCAGTAAAGCAGTATTCGGCAAAACCAGATCGGGGAAGTGGGAAGGGGTGGGTGGGAGGACAGGGGGAGAGAAGGGGGCTTATGGGACATTCGGGGAGTGGGGGTCCAGAAAAGGGGAAATCATTTGAAATGTAAATAAAAAATATATCGAATAAAATAAAAATACATCAGAAAAAAAGAAGAAAAAAGAGAGAAGAGACAATATCAAGGTAGAATATTGGACATACCTGGGGGAGTGAGAGAAACACTTCCTTCATAAAGCAAAGGGTGCTTCTATAACATTTTGGGAGTTATCTTAGTGCATAAGCTGATGGAGATGTTTGGGAAGGAATGGAAATCTAAAGAAAATGAATAACAATTACTTTTACTGCCTGTTCAGGTAAAAGTAAGGGTTAGTGTGGCTATTAACAATCTGGATAGGAGTCACTAGTCAACGGAGTTCCATTTTCTTTTCCTGTAGGCAAGGGAAATGACTCTAATCTTTGAACAAGATTTATTTTTATTAATTTTTTATAAATACTAATTTTGGTTTTGATCTTTTTGTTTGTTTGATTCTAACCACCAGGAATCCATATGTAATCTATCTTGAGCTGGGCAAATCTTGGGATTTTAGAATATATGGACTCCCTGAGAACTAATTAGATTTAATTTTTAGGAGAATCTGGTTATTCCCTTGACCTCAACATAAATTAGCTACATAAACTTTATTGAATCCTAATAAGTGCGTGTCTTCTTCTATAGGCTTCAAAGATTCCTGTGATTTTTCCATTTATTAGACTCTAAGGTTCACAGTGCTGATGAAGTCTACATGCTGTCCTTTTCACATTCACTTTGAATAGGTTTAAAAAACTAGAAACTGAGTACCTTTGGAGATGTATATATATCCTAATATTTTACACAAATAGTTCTCATATTGTTGCACATATATTATTGTGGTTATCTATCTATCTATCTATCTGTTTATCTATTTATTTATCTATCTATCTGTTTGTGAAAATACGTTATTCCTTACAATTTTTCAAACAATTACAAAAAATATTTTTGAAGCCACTAAGAATAAAGAAAGGCAATGTATGTGTCAGTGTGTCAAATGACATGAGCCTTAGATAATTGACACCACAATTGTCCATCAGTCTGACTACTAAATGAGCCTCAGACCGCAGTAGTTTGTCTACCAACTTTAGTCACCAATTTGATGTTTAATAGGAAGAAGGCAAAATAAAATTTAAATTCTATTGATAGATTCTCACTTCCAGGCTCCACAGAAAAGGTATTTTTATATCTAATTTGAATCTTATAATAGACTAACGATATCAGGAATCATTATGTATTTATTCCTCCACAAAATGGATTTCCCACTTCTTGGTCACTTTTTGGAAAAATATTATTTGTTGTTGTAAAAAATGCTGCATCTGTGATTTAAAGTCTCTTACTCTAATTTGATGGAAGTGATGAATCTCGGCCAATGTGGTGAAGGAGACAGTGTTACAACGGTCTTGAATGACATCAGCTTTTTGACCTCCATCTTCCCTTCTTCCCCGTGTAGCCAACTCTCCTTTCCTTTGGTAAGAGCTCCTTTCTGAACATGGATGATGTCTGGGAAGTTGGCCAGGTGCCCCTGATACAGTGCTAACAGTCCATGATCAGGTCCATGGCCTGCCTGGGCTGCTCAGCAAAGAGTTCTCTGATGGCGTCATAGGCGTCTCCAGGGAAAGCAATGGCCTGGTTCAGACCCGCGGACAAGGCCTGCTGATGCAGCTTCAAGGCTTAGCTGCGGCCCAGGAGGGACTGGCCCACCTTCTGATGCTCCTTCTTGAAGCCAGTCACCTGCTTGCGCGCGCGAACTCGTTGGCAGTGTGTTTGAGCTGCAGCGCGCTGTCATCCATCTTGGGGAAGGATTTGAAGCAGTCTTTCTTGCTCTCCACCTCCTGCAGGTCCAGGGCTGCGGCAGGTGGTGTGCTCAGAGTGAGGAAGAAGTTGGAGCCACCATCTCATCCTTCTCAGCCTTCTGCTTATCCTGTTTCCAGGTCTTCTCATCAGTGCTGCTGGGACTGCTCAGAAATGCTGGAAGACATGGCACTGCACCAGCACAGGGTGGCTGGCCATGTGGTTCATCCAGCAGATCAGACCCTTCCTGCGCTTGGAGATGAAGTCCTCCTCGAAGCGCCTGGTGGCCTGCTTCTCAGGCAGATGGGGCACCGAGATGACGGGAAATTTCTCTGCCAGGCAAGCACACAGCCAGTCCAAGTGCTGATAGCACCTGTGCGCGGGCACCTGGGTATGCATGGGCACCAGCTTGTAAGAGATGCAACTCTTCAGTCCTTGAACTTGGTCTGCTCGGTGGGGTCGTAGATGGTGCACTGGAAAGGGTAGGGGCTCTCCTGCCACTCGGGCCGTAGGGACCCAGCACCATGCACACAGCTTGTCCCCATCCTTCAGGAAGCCTGATGCCTCTCTCAGCACCAAGGCCTCCCGGCCCGACCTGACAGAGGTGGAGAAGTGATTAAGGTTGAGGCTCACCGAGGCGGAGCTCTTGGCTCCAGACACTTGCTGAGGCTGGGGAACCGAGTAGCCGCGTGAGCCCAGCGACAGGTCCCAGCCTGTGGACAGAGGTACCCGCTGGCTGCGCTGCCGCCCGCCGCTGCCGAGCCTGCGAGGTCTGGGTGTGCGCCTCTGCCCAGAGCGCCTGGCTCATCAGCCACCTTGGGGCTGTCATCCCACTCATCATTCCAGTCATCATCTCTGCCTAGGCTGACCTGGTGACCAGGGAGGAGCTGCTGGGGCGACGGCTGTAGGGCGCCCCTGCTGGAAGGAAGCTGGCGATGCCAGCTGCCAGCAGCTGGAAAGCAGTGGGCAGCAGGGCGGGCAGAGGCTCAAAGCCGCCCGGGCGGCGCGGTGGCCACGGCTGCTGATCCCTTCGAGCCAGCCCTCCACATCCTGATCACTGCACAAGCTCAACACCTCCTGCTCCTGCAGTGAGATCTCAAGGGGGTTCTTCGACTTAAAGCCTTAGAGAGCCCTGGCACGCAGCGCCACGTTCCCGAGCCCCGCGCCCTGAGCTCCGGCCAGTCGGAGGGCCCAGTGGTCACTATCCGTGTCCCTGAACGCAAAGGGAGCTTGGAAGGAGCTTGGAAGGCAGCACAAGGTCCGCTTCCTGCTTCACTCTCGCCCTCCCTGCAGATCTGCTCTGCTAGCAGGAGCTACTGCTGCACAGGCCGCTTCTGGCCAGGGTGGGGCCCGGGCCTCCCCACAAGGTTTTCTTACCACTGGTCCCTTTGCATGTCTGTGCCTAGATGAGTACAGAAAGTGAATCTCTAAGTGTCCTTGTTGCAATGCTTACATTCCATTCCACGTCTGACCCAGACACACACATTTTCTTCACTTCTCCTGACACAACCCAATCCCAGACCGACTTGCTACTAGCCAGAGCAGAGTTGTAAGTGAGGTGGTACTATCAGTACAGGACTAGGCTGAGGGGCCAGGTCATCACTTGTAAATGTTCCTAGATCAAAACATGAGGAGGACACAAAACATTCTGATCTCCAATGGTCTGTGGAGTAGAAATTAATTTATGGACAGTGGGTGAGGCTCCAGACATGGCTCAGTACTCAAAAAACATCTCATTCAATCGGAACTTATTTCATCTCAGCACCTATATGTTTGCACATAAGTTCTCTACTCAATTTCTAATTTCCTTGGGTAACCTTGGCTCTAATAATGAATTCATATACCTACATATCGACCAAAAATTCACATGCACAAAGTCTTCTGAAAAAAAAAATTAGAAATCCATGAACATAGAACTCTGTAACCATGTACCGGCTCAGGAGACTGCCTGGGTCTCCTCAGTCTTGATGCATGTACCTAAGGGGAGGTGGGGTGGGGGATCAGGCAGAGAACCCATGGGGAAGTAGAGAGTGTGGAGTTCTAGGGGAAGCTTAAAGTCCCTGAAATTCCCAAGACAGCAAAAGATGGAGAATATGGAATATTTTAGCCAGGTGTGTATGGACACACTTAAAGAGCAGTTTATCCTCCTTGTTGCTGACATTTTCCTGTTAGCATAGTAAGAGGCATATGTAGTCTATGAGGTGTCAGGTATAGTGACCTGTCTGAATGACAATCATGCATTTTTGAGGTAGGATATCCATATAAGGCAGGCTGGCCACATGTTTTCTTGCCTCAGCTTCAGTGAGCTTTGAGTGACAGTGATGTTGATGTTCTATTTAGGCCAGGGTTACTGATATAGCATGCTCAAGTTCTGGAGAACCAAACTCCACAAATCACCAATATAGCTGCCATAAGCTAAAAGATACTAAATGGTTACACAAAGGCACAGGTGACAAGAAAGACTCATTGCTCACAAGCTCTGTTGCTGTGATCTCTTAGGCAACTTACCTTTAAATGGTCAAGAGAGATTCAGAGGGAGCAGCGGGATGAAGTTCTCCACAGACTGAATGGAGCCACCTGAGGAGACAGAGATTCTAAGATGAATGAGGGAAGTGGCATGCCTGTCACTTACTGTTGAGTGCCTCTCCCCTCTGCATTGTGAGAGCACTATGCATCTATCTCCATCTGTGACATGGCTTTCTAGATAGACGTACCAGGCTGAAAGATTGGCCACCACACTGGTCCTGCAGTTGGCATTCCAGGACCCTTACAGATTTTATCCAGAGATATCTGAAAGAGAGAACATGATTGGACAGCTTTTAGGGTCCCACACATTGTTTGAAGTCCAGGAAAAGGAGGAAGCAGTGGATGCCACAGTTATTTATCATGAACTAACACACAAGTCTGGTTTCATGGTGACTCAGGGCAGTTTCTCAAGAGTACAGTAGAGAAAATGGCTATACAATTGTAAACAACCATTTTGCAGTATGTGTGTCTACATGTGCCTCTCTCTCACGGGAGGTTTCTCCAATTGTGTGTGATACATGAGTATGTACAGAGATGAGGGTCTCCATGAGTGAGAGATTATGCTTGTAGATGTGAGCATTCATACATGTGTACTTAGTTCTGTGTGGGCCTTCTCTGCCTCTTACAGCACAACGAATAAATCAAAGATTTTGTTCTCAGGGGCTCTATTGCTGCCCTGAGAGCCTGTTACCAAGGCTCAAAGGGTATTTGAGCAAGAGAAAGATGTGGGAAGGCTGGGCTACACTTGTCAGGCAGGAAGGTCAATTGTGTTTGGAAGAGGGATGGAAGCTTCTCTGGATTCCCCTATTTAGGAAACCATGAAATTGTCTATCAGTTTAATCATCCATACACCCAAGAAGCTGCATCACATACTGTTTTGCAGGTGTGTATTGTTGTGAGCATAGGTGAAAACAGGGCTTTTCACAGAGCAGCTTACAGCATAAATAAAACAGATTTCTGTATAGGTCAAAGCTGTAGGCATTTTGATGGGATAGCTCATTTCAACTTACCTCAAGTTGTATAACAATCTACCTACCCATTTGGTTCTCACTGTTTACAGCTCTGTTCCCTATCTTCTGCTTCCATCAGTATCTTTTCATACTCCTGCATCTGCTTTTGTCCCTTCTGTCTGTCTCGTGCCCTGGTCAACCCCAGTATTTTTGACCTGACTATTGGCTGTCGGATATTGGTAATTAGCAATCAGCAGTAAGGTAGTGCCAGAATATCTATTGGATTTCCACCAGGCAATGACATTCATATTTTGAGCAGCTGTAGATCAGCAAAATTTAAAAACTAAAACACAGTGATGGTTCAGAAATGACAGCATCAAACTCCTGCCATCACTTAGCTCTTTGTCACTACAGATTTAACAATTGAAAATACAGAGATGCACCTTCATATACAGTAAGGAATGTCACCTGAACAGTGGGTGGATATGTGCACACAGCATGCAAATTTTGAGGTCAGAAGACAATTTCAGATGTTTTATGTTACCTTCCACTTTCATAGCTGTGAGCCAGCTTATGAGGTACTAGAAACTAAAGTTGGAGTTGCCAGGGTACTTTTCTATCCTTGCTGTAACTTGTACAGAGCATCCCATCTCATATGGCATGGCCTGAACTCAGATGGTTTGTTTACTCCCACATCTTTTGTGTCACCATTACAGTAGCATATTTTGCAGTCAGGATTTTAAAAATATTTTTAGCATTTTTGTTTTTTGAGCATAAGTGTTTTGTATGAATGTGTGTGCACACTATGTATGTCTATCAGCTATAGACGTCAGAAGGTCATTTCCGAGACCCTTGGAAATGCAGGAAGTTAGAGGCAGTTGTGGGCCATCCTATGCGAGCTGGAGACCAAACCTAGGTCGTCTAGACAAACAGCCAATGCTCTTAATCACTGAGCCAAGCTCCCAACCTGACACTATTTTCTTTCTGTATCAATTGAAAGATACGTGAGGCATAAGAAATCATATTTTCATTTAAACAGAATATCTGTTCTTTCTTGCGTTGGACCTTACAGATTAAAAAAATGGGTATATGGGTTGCCTAAAATGAGGAGCCATGATAGCATCCTTAGGAGAATATGCTATTCAGCTATACTACAGTTGCTCCTTTTACTCTGTGTTATATATCACTGACTGATTTTAGTGAATTTTTCACTCCGTAAAGATTTGCTAATTTTTGCCGATTAGGAGAAACAGAAATAATAATACATTAAGATGTGTTTGAAAGATATTTATTATGAATTGGAAAATGATTTCAGGATACCATTATCATCAAATTATTCTTGGCTCCAAAATGATGAATGCAACAATTTCCTTCCCTTGATGCCATGGTTTATGGTTTTTCTAATGTAAGAAAACGTAACTATCTTGACTAAGTGTAGGATCCAGAATCTCAGCTGCCAATCAGGAAGCAACTACTTCATAAGCACTATATCTTGCTTATGATTAGAGTGATTGATTTCAGGGCTGAGACTTTTGGGAGCATATTTACATAGCATGTATTCCACTTTTTTTTGAGGTTCTTAAACAAATTCTTTTCAGTAGCTGAAAAAGTCAGTTTCCTGTGGATTGACAGGAATTACATAGAAGCAAGCAATTTCATTCTCCTCAAATGTAGCAATAATTGTAATCTGTACATTCATAAAACAAACAGTGCAATTATAAAACCGTGCAGGTGACATGCATACATTAATGTGCAGTGGGGATGGGGAGGACATAAGCATCTCCAACTTTCCTTACTGCTGTTCTTTTCTAGGTCTTTAGGTTAAAGGGCTGAGTCAGGAGACTTCATCTGGAATGCTGAAATCAAAGGTGAACTTCCTGGTTGTGCAGGTGCAGGCTGGCTCGGGACAGCTTGACTGAACACATTGTTGTGTCCCATTGCTCCTTGCTGCCAGGCCTTCATGTCTGGTGACTGGTACCCAGAAGTGGGCGGGGTTTGTTGGAGCAGAGAGCTTTGCTGGAGGGGTGCCGGGCATCTGCACCGTGGAGCCCCCAGGGCTCAGCATCGGGGTGAAGCTGGCCTCGACTTCGGGAACCAGTCCTGATCCCGGATACTGGAAGACATTCTGCTGCATCTGAGGACAGGGCCAGGTGAATGGCTTCAGTCTCCAGCTTGCCCTGCCTGAAGAACAGGCATTTCAGCTGCTCTCCAAGGCAGCCAAGTTCTCCTCCTCCACGGCCGCCCCGCCCTGCTCGCTGCCCTGCCCCCCACATATTCCACATTTAGGGAGCAAATTGAATGAGATTAGTCATGCCCATAAAGAGGGGAACCACTTTTTATTAACAGACTTTCAGTAACACATTTGTAATATAGGCTTTTTCAGACACAACTTCCAGGCTATAAAACAGGGAGGGAGTGGGAGAGAGAGAGGAGGAAGTAGGAATTCTACACTCTGGAACAGGATGCAGGCAGGGAAACATAGTTTATTATTTATACTTATTATTATTAACATATTATTTAAACTATTGACAAGAATAGTTATCTGGAGTCCATTTGATCTAACGTGGTGGATACATGTCAACTCCCTCAAGTATAAATGAAGTATTTAGTAGAATAATGTTTAAATTTATATTTAGAAGACATCCTTAAAAATTTAAAACTTAGAAATTTTGGCAGTAATAATATGTATTTATAAATGTGTATATATGTATGTTTGTATATTAATTGCTATGTAGCCCTACATATTAATTCACTCTGTAGATCAGGCTGGCCTCCATCTAAGTGATTTGCCTGACTCTGCCTCCAGTTCCAGGATTAAAAGTATCTACCACTAATCCAAGCCACTAGCATCAATATTTTAAAAGCCTGAAGAACCAGGTCTACATTAATAGCCTATTAGAACTCCATTCATTCATGTTAAAATTGTGAACTTTAGAAGTTTTCATCTAACAATAGCATAGGAGAGGAAATCTGAAACATTATTACCTTTAGTTGCTTTCTTACACTTTTATAACTTTCGTTTACAAATCGTAAATCAATGTTTAGAACACTAATTATTTAAGCTTTTACTTCCTTAGAAATTCTAAGGAAGTGTACTTGCATGTCTTAAGCAGGTTTATAGACCCTCACAATTTACTTTAGCTTGAAACAGTTTCAATTCATTTACCAGGAATCCCAGATGTTGGTTAACTGAGAGTAGTGATTGCAAAGCAGTATTTTTAAATAAATTAAGAGTAAAAAGTTTACATAGAACTTGTTTTGTGAGATTGTCTCTTTAGGAGGGAAGTAGGTCAACAAGGTACACTGTGTTTCTCTTTCTCAACAAGAGGCCTACAAGTTTTAGAAAACTGTAGCCTGGGGCCCCAGTTAAATGAATTAGAAAGGCAGCTAGCTATTGTCTTGGTAAATAAGCTTAGGTGTCTGCCCTGTTAAAGCTACAGTTAGTAAATCCACATCCTCAAAACTCTGAAAAGAATAAATTGTAGCAGAAGTATAAACCAAATTGTCTCTGTTTCCACTAAAATTGCAAAGACTTGCAGGCTACCTAGATATTTGTCCTGGCTTCCATGGTCAACAAGATGGCTTCCTTGGCCAGTCTTTGGCTGTCCTACAGGAAAGCATTATGTCTTCGGTTGCTGCTCAAGATAGCATGGGCTTTCAGCAGCCAGAAGCAGAAGATTTGAGAGATGTTCCTGTAGAGAATGTACTTGGGAAAACTGACCTTATTTGACAAGGCAGAGTGTCCACAGCCTGAACAGAGCCCTGCTGGAGGGAGAGGCATGGGCACAGTTCTATGTAGTGTTAACCACGATCCAGTTGCAGTGTTTATCATGCCCATATGTCAATTAAATCACTGAATAGTTTGAGGATCATTTATTAAGTAAGCCTGATTTTAAATAAACTTTCCTTGGTTTTAGTTATTAAAGATAACAGGAAGCTAAATAAACTTTGTCACCCATAGGAATGCAGTAACTCTTTTC
Organism: Apodemus sylvaticus; assembly: GCF_947179515.1. Lineage (NCBI taxonomy): Eukaryota > Metazoa > Chordata > Mammalia > Rodentia > Muridae > Apodemus > Apodemus sylvaticus. Next base: position 203,967,666 of record NC_067472.1, read on the forward strand.
AAATTAGTGGCATTCATAAGAGTAGGAGCTGACAGTTCTATTCCTATTAAATTTGAGCCTTACAATTTTGAGTTGAGGATTTAAACTGAAGATCTTTTGGCATCAAAATAAAATGTTTAACCATAAATATACTGCATAGGGATTCTGGGAAATAGTCTTGATACTTTATACAGTGCAACTTTATAGAATATCAGTTTCTTGGACACTGCAGTTTACCCAAATAGCTACATCTCAGTAAATTGAGCAAACAAAGCATACAGACAGCACACACCCAAGAGATTCTCCACCATCCCACAAGGACACTTGCACAACTATGTTCATAGCAACTTTAATTATAATAGCCAGAAACTGGAAATATACGATATGTCCTGCCTACAAAATGTGCAGGGACAATAATAGCAACTGAGGGAATTGCCAACCAGTGATTGGCACAAATTGGGACCCTGCTCATGGGCAAGAACCAGTCCCTGAAAGTATTAATGATACTCTCTTATGCTTTCAGAGAGGAAGTAACTGTAACTGTCCTCTGAGGGGTTCCACTTATTACCCAATGGAAATAGAAGCAGACTCATTCCCAAATATTAGACAAAATTTGGGGAGTTTTATTGTAAAGCTAGGAGAAGGATTGAGGGATCCAATAAGGTCAGGGATTCCAATGGAAGACCAACAGTGTTAAGTATCTTAGATCCTTGGTGTCTGGCAAGGAGTAAACCACCCACCATTGGGAGCACATGAGCTGGCCCTAGGCCCCATACATATATGTAGCAGATGAGCAGCTTGGTCTTCATGCAGGTCCTCCAACAACTTGAGTAGGGTCTTCCCCTGAGCCTGTTGCCTGTCTGCCTCTGGATGCCATGCTCCTAAATGGACCACCTTTTCTGGCCTCAGTGTAAGAATATGTGCCCAGTCCCTCAGTGATTTGAAGGGCAGGGCGTTGTTTCTTGGAAACTTCTAGTTGGAGGTAACACACAGAGGTCGACTGGGCAGAGGACTTGAATGAAGGTGCACTATGGAAGAGAGGAAGGGCTGATATTGGGATATAAAATAAATAAATGTGTTTTTTTCTTTTGAAAAAGAAAGCCGGCTGTGCATTCCCTGACGAGGAAACCATAAACAGCATCTTTCACCAGGCTCTGCATCAGCTCCTGCTTCTAGGTTTCTGCAATGAGTTCATGTCCTGGTTGCATTCAATATGGGCTATAGTGAGGATGTGTAAGTTAAATAAACTCTTTCCTCCCCTCCCAAAACTTAAGAAATGAAGAAAATAGTTGGATTATTCATTTCTAATCCACCTTTCAGGAACTATTCATTATTTCCTTTTGTGATATGCTTAATGACAAGACCAATGGACTGCACAAGCTAAATCATTGATGTTTTCAAAATATTGCACTTGTTCTGTGTTGTCTCCTTGTGATTGTCAGATGTGTGAGTGTATTTGGATGTCTGTATGGTAGAATATGTGAGTTTGTGGGGTGGGTATGTACATGTGTGTTTCTGTGTGTGTATGATTGCTGTGTTTTTTTTTATAGATATTGATTTAGACTTGAGGGGTTTGTAGATTGTACAGCTTACTTTGACTGAGTGAGCTGCAGGTAACCTGTTCTACATTAAAATACTTTACCATGTCCTGGTTGTCAAACATCACATGTTAAATGATATACTATATTCTCATTTGTGTCAAGCTCTATTGTTTTATGCAATGGTAAAGAGTGTAGAGACATCGTGGGAAAATAAGTGAGCTCATTCCAGGATGGACATTTTCCTCCACAGATTGCTGCAGCAGCACTGTGACTCTGAGTATGCATTACTGAATACTAGGTGTCCAGGTGTTTCACACTATAACTTACCCAGTCTCCTTGTTTAGAAAAGCTTCTATTTTATTTAACAGGAACTATCATTTACCTCTGAGCAACACATTTTGAGGACTGACATAGCTGTTTTCAAGGATAGAAATATTTCTATTCATACCACTTTATCAATCTATAATAACATCCTCAATTTTAATTGTCCTTGAAACTCAAAGATGTTTAGCTATGAAATATAATTTACCCAGTTTCTGGAGATCAGATAAGAAATGGTTAGTATATTGTCACTTTGACAGAATTCAAGTGCCCAATATAATAAATGATAAAATATGGAAGAAGTCAATGGATAGTGATGGTATTTACCCTAGTGTTATCATTCCCTAATCTGTTGTTTAGATCCACAAATTGATCCCAGCCATACTCTAGCTCTGGTAGAATTATGCAAGCAAATTGGGGTCATACTGATGCGAATGTATTTCATCAAGGAAATACCCAGGAAAAACAAAAAGGTAAGAAAATGAAGGAAGAGAGGGCAAAGGACCATGGGCTAGAGGGCAGGGCAGGCAGGCTTGTCATTTTAACTCTAAGTGCACAAGAATGTCCACTTGAGAAAGTTTTATAAATAAGGTTCCTTCCTAAGATGTTTCATTTGTTCACTTCACTGTGATTGAGACTCTAAAACTTTAGCAACTTTAATTATTGACTATCAACATATACATTAAAATAAGTTATTTTCAATAAAATGAATAAAAATAATTTTATTAACATTTTGAGTCTCTTTTCCTCCACATCCCTTTTTGGAGATAAATACTTTAAAAATAATAACTTTAGACATGTATTCTAAATGTCTACATTTACCCCAGCAATATACCCCAGCAAGGAGATTTACCTTCCTTTATATCATGCAGTCAGCCTCAATATAGCACTTACATTAGTTAGATCATTTTATTATGGATACTTTTGTGTTCTGATTTGGAAGTTGCACAGAACCATTGTGCATGAGGAATATCTGTAGAATACTGTCCAATTCTTTATTCTCTGTTTTCCATAGATTATGGGAAATTTTCATCAGATTATAAGCATAACTGAACCACCATAAGTACTTACCATACAATCTGGGAACTACTTCTGTGTTCATATTCCAGCACTGAGAAGAGGAGCTTTATCAACCAGTTGTATCTGTGACCATTTCTACCATATATGAGATATCCATGAAGTTCATCAATCAACATAAGATTTAACACAGCAGAGTTCATGCACAAAGTAAAATTATTAATATAGTGAAAGGAATACCAGGAAATAATTAAGAAAATCAAATAAAATACACCCACATTTCTCTACTCTAACACAAAAGTGGATATGTATGTTGGATCTTTATGCAGATCTAAAGAAAATGTAATCATAAAGTTTTCAGAAGATAGGAAGATATTAGAATATATACTATTAAGTGAAATCAAACAATCCCAGAAAGAAAGAAAGAAAGAAAGAAAGAAAGAAAGAAAGAAAGAAAGAAAGAAAGAAAGAAAGAGAGAAAGAGAGAGAGAGAGAGAGAGTGTGTGTGTGTGTGTGTGTGTGTGTGTGTGAGAGAGAGAGAGAGAGAGAGAGAGAGAGAGAGAGAGAGAGAGAGAGAGAAAGAGACACTTGATCTCTCATTTGCAGAACTTGGACAATAATACCTGCATATACGTGAACATATGTACATGTTAGTACAATTAACATGTAGACAGAGAACAAGAAAGTCTAAACTTTAGATCACAAGGAAGATCTTATCAAATGTTATAGACAGTTATGAAAGAACATATAAACCTTACTTATTTTTCTAGGTATAACTCAGTCACAGTGTTTTTACTTACGGTGTCTCATATGTGAGGGAAATATATTCAAAAGTGAAAGTGTATGATCCCCTTCCAGAATGGACCAGAGCCCTGAGCATGGGCATTGAATTCCAAAGCCAGTCCCACAACACACAGAGGAAGCTCCACTCTCAGGGGCACTAACAAGCCCAGGCTTATAGAATCAGAGGTGGGGAGGATACAACATCTGCCCCAACACTAGAAGTACCTGGGACAAGTGGGACCCATGCACCCAGGAACTCCTCCTAACCAGTGGCCCAGGTTCCTTCAGGTCTGGGCCAGTGCTCTGAGGAGACCTTGACTGCAAACATGGCAGAAAGTATCACACCACACAGAGGAAGCTCCACTCCCAGGTGCTCTAACATACCCAGGATTGCAGGATCACAGGATTAGAGAATCACAGAATCGCAGGAGCTTGGTCAGACCAGGATATCTTGGTCCCAAAGGCAGTTCCCAGGTGCTACGACATACTCAGGATCTCAGGATCACAGAGATATCTGAACTCTGAGGAATTCTGACAAAGCCAGGATCACAGCAAGGACAGGATCCAGTCAGACAAAGTATCAGCAAGTAGCACTAGAGATAGTCAGGTGGCCAGGGACAAGCATAAGAACATAAGCAAAAGAAACCAAGGTTACTTCGCATCATCAGTACCCAATTCTCCCATCATAGCAAGTCCGGGATACATCATCACACCAAAAAAGCAAGATACAGATGTAAAATCACTTCTTATGATGACGATAGAGGACTTTGAGAGGGACATAAATAACTCCTTTAAAGAAATACGAGAGAACATAGGTAAACAGGTAGAAACCCTTTAAGAGGAAACACAAAACTGCCTTAAATAATTACAGGAAATGCAATCAAACAAAGAAAATGAACAAAACCATCCATGACCTTAAAATGGAAATAGAAACATTAAAGAAACCCCAAAGGGAGGCAACCCTGGAGTTAGAACACATAGAAAATAAATCAGGAGTCAGAGATGCCAGCCTCACCAACAGACGAAACCGGATAGAAGAGAGAATCTCAGATGCAGAAGATACCATAGAAAACATTGAAACAACAATAAAAATGCAAAATGTAAAAAGCTCACAACCCAGAACCTCTAGGAAATACAGGACACAATGAGAAAATCAAAACTAAGGATAATAGGTATAGAAGAGAGAGATCCCCAAACATACAGATCTAGTAAATATCTTCAACAAAATTATAGAAAAAAACTTTCCTAACCTAAAGAAAGAAATGCCCATGAACATAAAAGAACCCTACAGAACTCCAAATAGACAGGATAAGAAAAGGAATTCCTCCGATCACATAATAATCAAAGCGCCAAATGTTGTAAACTAAGAAAGAATATTAAAAGCAGTAGAGAAAAAATTCGAGTAACATATAAAGGCAGACCTATCAGAATTATGACAGATTTCTCATCAGAGACCATGAAAGCTAAAAGATCCTGGACAGATCTCATACAGCCCCTAAGAGAACACAAATACCAGCCCGGAATACTATACCCAACAAATCTCTCCATCACCTTATTTGGAGAAATCAAGATATTCCTTGAAAAAGTGAAATTTGCACAATATCTTTCTAAATCCAGACCTACAAAGATAGTAGATTAAAAAGACAAAACACAAGGATAGAAACTACACCTTAGAAAAAGTAAGACAGTAATCTTCTTTCAACAAACCCAAAAGATCACCACAGAAACATAAAATCAGGAATTTCAAAGTCATCAGATGCTACTACAATAGCTTATACCCAACAGAATTGGAAAATCTGGAAGAAATGGACATTTTTCTAGACACACACCAGGTGCCAAAGTTCAAAGAGGATCAGATAAACCATCTAACCTGTCCTACAACTCCTAAGGAAATAGAAGCAATCATTTATAGTCTACCAACTAAAAAAGCCCTGGACCAAACAGGTTTAGTGGAGAATTCTATCAGACTTTCAAAGAAGACCTAATACCAATACTTTCCAAACTATTCCACAACATAGAAGGGATAGTTTGGAACACTAGCCAATTTGATCTATGAAGCTACACTAACGCTTGTACCTAAACCACACAAAGACCAAACAAAGAAAGACTACTTCAGACCCATTTCCCTTATGATCATTGGTGCAAAAATATTCAATAAAATTCTTGCCAACCAAATCCAAGAACATATTATGATGATCATTTACCATGATCAAGTAGGCTTCATCACAGGTATGGATCAATATATGAAAATCCACCAACATAATCTACTACATAAATAAATTCAAAGAAATAAAACCACATAAACATTTCATTTGTTTTTGTTTGTTTGTTTGTTTGTTTTTGAGACAGGATCTCCTCTGTATATCCATGGCTGTCCTGGACTCACTCTGTAGACCAGGCTGGCCTAAAACTCAGAAATTCACCTGCCTCTGCCTCCCAAGTGCTGGGATTAAAGGTGTGCACCACCACTGCCCAGCTTAAACATTTCATTAGATGATGAAAAAGCTGGAAATATCACCTAAATTTATTGATTGTCAGGATTAATATAGTAAAAATGGCCATCTTTCAGAAAGCATCTAAAGATTCAATGCAATCCCCTTCAAAATTCCAACTCAGTTCTTCATAGAACTAGAAAGAACAATTTGCAAATTCATCAGGAATTAAAAAAATCTCAGGGTAGCAAAAATTTCTCAACAATAAAAGAACTTCAGGCAGAATCACCATCCCTGACCTCAACCTGTACTACAGAGCAGTAGTAATAAAAACTGTATTGAATTGGTACAGGGACAGGCAGGTAGATCAATGGAATTGAATTGAAAGTACAGAAACAAATCAAAACTACTACGGCCACTTGATCTTTGATAAAGGAGCTAAAACCATCCAGTGGAGAAAAGACAGAATATTTTCAAAACGTGCTGGTTCAACTGGCGGTTAGCATGTAGAAGAATGCAATTTGATCCATTCTTATCCCCTGTACAAAGCTCAAGTCCAACTGGATCAGGGACCTCCACATGAAACCAGATACAGTGAAAGTAATAGAAAAGAAAGTGGGGAAGAGCCTCAAGCATTTGGGCACAGGGGAAATTTTCCTGAACAGAATACCAATAGCTGATGCTATAAGAGCAAGAATTGACAAATAGGACCTCATAAAATTGTCAAGCTTCCGGGAGGCAAAGAAAAGTGTCAATACAACAAAAAGGAGACTGAAAGATTGGAAAAAGATCTTTACCAATCCTACATCTGAAAAAGGACTAATATACAATATATACAACAAACTCAATAAGTTCTACTCTAGTGAAACAAATAAGCTTATTAAAAATAGAGTACAGAGCTAAACAAAAAAATTGTCAACTGAGAAATACTGAGTGGCTGAGAAGCACCTAAAGAAATGTTAAACACCTTTATTCAGGAGTGGAATGCAAATAAAAAAAAAAACCCTGGAGATTCCACCTCATACCAGTCAGTGTGTTTATCTCCATAACCATCTGGAAATAATTTCCATTTTTCATAGTAAATATTCAATGTTTACAGAAAGATGTGTATGTAAAACAAGCAATATGTGTTTCTAATGTTCTCATAAATTGAACAAATATAAGTTAAAGTACAAATTAAGAACCTAATTAAAATCATCATAACAAGTCAAATAGTCTATTTTTTTTCTATCTTGGAAAACGTGGATCTGATGAGTTTATATGTAAGTAGGAAAATTTATGCTAAAATATGAAACAGCATATTGCTTATGCTATGGTATGCTGTGGAGACAATAGTATGCTATATAAAACTTAATCAAATACATTCCACTCATTTACTTTAATTGGCTTATTTTCAAAGACAGAAGGTTTTCTGCCAACTTGCTGGACACTCTTATCAAACCTAAAATTAGTTGTTTTTTCCCCTATTTTTTCTTTTATACCTAGGAATATAAAAAAGCAATGAGAGGGGTAAACCGTGGCTGGTGTCTGAAAGAATAAAACCTCCAGCAGAAAGACAGGGTCAGAGAGAGGAGCTTGTGGTAGGTACAATTTTGCAGTATCACAACTACTGAAATTGAAATCTTTTCTTTGTTTTTGTCTGAGAGGCAAGAAAGTTTCACATGATTAAAAGAAAAAAGTTACATTACCCATAATCTATTAAATAAGACAAAGCCTGTCATATAAAACAAAAGTAGTTAACATTTACATTTTTATTACTAAAATTATTGAAAGGTTCAACAAGGTGAAAAAAATCAAATGAAGAACTTCTCAAGCAATAAGGGACACTGGGGTCACCACCATGACATGGGGAGTTGGGGAGGGCCTTGAAGGGAGCGGCCAATCCCATGGCTCTGGAGCTCAGGTGTCCTTTTCAGATAGGAACTGTTTTCCACCTTGGTTTTTCATTAGACAAATGTTGGGACCTCTTTCAGAAATATGGCTGATAAATCTAGAAACACTTCAGTCATTTGGAAACAATGCTAGTTTGAAAGTTCTGTGATGAGCAACCAAACATTTCAGGGCCTTCTGTTACCTGGAGAAATGGCAGGACATGGAACATCCCTCTACATGTGACAATGACAAAAACATTAAATTAGTTCATTTTTAGGACTAAAACAAGAATACCAGATTTTATGATTAGGAACAAAACATGAATAAAAAAAATTTGGCCAGATATTGTTAAGTATATAGGTCCCCTAAGACCGGAGACTTATACTTAGTTTCAACTCATGATTAAATGTAGTTTGGCAACAAAAAGGCAGCCCTTAGGTCAAGTTTCTCTAACTTGTTCCCAACCTATATATAGCAAACTCATCTTTGAATATATAACATAATACATATTGAAAATAAATCTTAGAAATGTAATCAATGTGATAAGAACTTTTCACTACACAGTTATCTATGAATACATAATAGAACTATCCAGAGTGAAAGGCTATAATAATCAGTGTGGTAAAGCCTTTGTCTGTAGCAGTAGTCTTAGAGACCATAAGAATATTTCGTAACACAGAGAAATCCTATAAACAACAAATAATTGTGTAGAGGATAAATATTCTCAAGATAGAAGAGTTGAGCCAAGGTGAGGATATTCTATATACCTGTTCCATATCAGTCAGATCTCTAAACCGTGCCTGAGCCCAGATCTACCACACAATTTTTTGTTTTTGTTTTTCTTTTCTTTTCTTTTTTTCATTTCTTTGTTTATATGATATATTTTTTATTCACATTTCAAATGATTTCCCCCTTTCTGGCCCCCCACTCCCTGAAAATTCATGAAATTCTTTGGTAAATAGATGGAGTTGGGGAACATCATACTAAGTGAGGTAACCCAGTCTCAAAAGATCAATCATGGTATGCACTCACTAATAAGTGAATATTAGCCTGGAAAACTGAAATACCCAAAACATAATCCACACATCAAATGAGGTAGAAGAAGTGGTCTCTTGTTCTGGAAACACACTTTTTTTTTATTCTCAAGGCTGATGAGGCTGACAAGACCAAGCTGGGAGGGATAACAGTCTCCGTCACATTTAGCAAAACTTAGTCCAAATCCCACAGAGTTATCTGTTGGGCAAGAGGCAGGAGGCATAAAATAAGGGCTACAGATTGTGCAGTCAAAAAACAAAGGCAGAAACGACCAGTCCACAACTGGTGAACTGAAAGGCACTTAGCAGTAGAAGCATTTCTTCTTCTTGAGCTTCTTGTAGTTTCTCTGAGGTTTTATTGTTCTCATTTTCTAATCTCTGTAGGTGTGATATTACCTGCTCATGACCTAACTTCAGCTTCTCATAGAAAGAATATGCACTGTGGTAGGACTTGTCCCTAGGAGTGTAGACTCCCATGAACACTGGCCTAAAGCATCACATCAGCACAGGGTGGTCCTCAAAGAACACACCATGGAGTACAATATCCTGGATCCTGTGTAGTGTCAAATTCTGGTGATTATAAAACATATTATGCTGACACTAGGCAGACAAAGGTTATGAATCCAAGTGGAGGATGCCCTAGTTGCATGTGGTCACTCAGTAGGATTGGGAACGCAGTCTATCCCAGTATGTTCTCGGGTGCAAAATCAGTCAGAAATTACAAGTTATTGTGGGGATGAGAACGAAGAACAAGACAAATATATAAACTGCTAAGTGTTTCCAAATTGTACCAAGGTACACACTTCCTTGGAGAAGCATTTATGAACGTAAGATTAGGCATAGTGACAATCTGGAGGTGCAGCCAGGTCTTGAACAGAAGACCTGAAAAATATGAGTGGGACATTGCAGACCCAAGAATGACACCATAGGATTTGCAAAAGTGAATACCTATAGTCCAAGAATCCATCTCTGACGACTGCTAGGTCATCTTGCAGCTCATTTCTCTCACTGGGCATCAGGTGAGTGGTCAGTTTCTCCATTTATATTTTCCTGCTTCTTGATAACCACATTTGGGAGGAAGGTGTTTGTGACATACCCCAGCCTCTCCAGCTAGAGTAACACAAGTGAACTTGGAAAGTGAGAAGGCATACAAAATGCACAGACCAGGCTGAGGACCAAAGAGAAAGAGAGCACACCTGGAATACAGTGAGAAACTAAAGACTTTGGCACACACTTGAAATGCTTTCTCTGTGGATCTCAGTTCACCCATCAGCCTGTAAAGATTTGGATATCTAAGCAGCCAGGTGTTTTGGTTGCCTACATACGCATGCTTATTGTGACCACACAGATGGCCTCCCCAGGACTGCTAACAACTGCACAGGGTCCCACGTGGCTTCAGAGTTCCAAAACATGTAGCTAAAGAAACCCGGAAATATGGCACAGTCCCCACGCACCCATATTCAGTGGTCATAACCAGATGCCCTATAATGGATTTTAGGCTCATAACTGTGGATTAAATAGTCATGCATGGCAAACCATCATCAAAAGACTGAAAAATTCATCCAACTGAAAGATCAAAATAATCTAGATCTGGAAAATAGGTCCGGTCTCTGATTTTGACAGTTTTATGGGGCATAAAAGATCTGTGTGACACACAATCTGCTCAGGAAGCTTAGGGTATCATTCACACAGATAAGGTTGTCAGAGGAGAGTTGAGAATGTAAGGTGTCAAAAGAATATTTTGCTCTGAGTTACTATAGGCTGATAGCGACTGTATCTAGAAAAACAAACAGGGAGTAAGTGTTGAACGGATATAAACTGGGAAATATTTCCTCCCTGACTGTTAATGGTCTCATTATGTCCCCAAGTTATACCACAATGGCCAATAAGATGAAAATGTAAAAATTCACAGCAGAATAGCTTAGGAGGATCCAGCTCCTATCTTTGGGGATGAACCAACTAATGTAATAGAATCCTCAGCTTTCAGAAATTATGATAAGCAGGAATGTTTATTAGCGTCACAGTTTAATCATTTCCTGCTATTTTATAGTCATGAGCTTCTTTCAGTGGATTTGGACTGAGAGAAAGCAGAATATCTGGAGGCAACACATTAGTTTGCGTGATACTGTGCCCAATTATGTGTTTTAATGATGCAAACAAGTTTATTGTTTTACACTGGATTATTGGTTTACATTTAAAAGTCAATTTTTTCCATATGTATGACTTCTGGTTCTGTGACAAGCTGTCCTAGAGTGCTGAGACTTGTTTCTAGGGGAATGTGAAAGGAGAAATCTTTAATAAGAATCCCATGTAAAGAAAAATTTCAGTTTTAACAAAAATATTTTCAGTTTTAACACAAATATTTTCCATCAAAATCTCCAATTTTATCAGAAAAACTTTCTATGTGCTTTGACAATTAGTTAAGATTTTTTTATATTTACTATTTTCAAATTATTGTCTTCCATCAAATTCTTCAAATTTAATGTATTTTCTATATATTTCTGATTTTTAAAAAAATAATAAAGATAAAATGGTAGACATAGAAATATTTCTAAAGAGTTGAGTCAAACACATAAGAAAAAAATTAGTCAACACTACAACCATGGTCTAGAAATGTCTGACTGGAGACAGACACAGAAAATTTATGACATCTGACTCCTACAATAAAGACATTTAGATATGAAGATATGAGCCAGTCCAAGGGAAATGCTTGGTAAAAGGTAATTTAATTTCTTTGGTGAGAGAGATGGGAAAGTCTAAGGTATCCTGTTTATTTCAAGGTGTCTTGAGATTTCTCCTTTTCTAAATTAGATTTGCTTGTGTGTGTGTGTGTGTGTGTGTGTGTGTGTGTGTGTGGGTGCGTGTGTTTATTTGGCATGCATAGGCATACCAGTACAAGCATGGAGGTCAGAGGACAACTTGTGGGATGAGTTCTCTCCTTTGATCATATGGGTTCCAGAGAATAAACACAGGCTATTGGCCATGACAGCATAAAAAAAAAGAGCTGAGTCAAAATATGCTTGATAAAATTGAACATGTATGTCAAATATATTTCTGATATAATTGAAGAAATATATAGAAAGATTGTTAAACTTGAACATTTTCATGGAAAATAATACAGATAAATGTTAGACATAAAAATATTTTCCAAAATGTAAAGGAATTAGAAACATTTTCTTATAAAATTGAAGATTTTCATGTTATACAAATAAAATGGAAGATGAAAAATATTTCTAAATTAATTGACAAATGGATTATAAAACACCTAATAAATTAAAGATGTTGACTGAAAACATTTCTGATAAATTTGAAGGAATATTTAGAAAAAAGTAATAAAATTGAAGATGTTCATGTACATATTATACAGAAAAATTGGTTGGCATAAAAACATTTCTAAATTAATTTAAAATTGAATTATAGACCTCTGAAAATTGCAGGTGTTGATGGAAAATATTTCTGATAAAAGTGAAGAAATATATATGAAGAGTGATAAAATTGAAGATGTTCATGGAAAATTATACAGATAAATTGGTTGACATAAAAACATTACTAAATTAATTGAGGAAGAATTATAAGCATCTTCTGTTAGAACTGAAGATGTTAAAAATATTGAAGGCAAAATAGATGAAATTTATAGAAAAAAAGTGTTAATATGGAAGATGTTCATGGAAATTATACAGATAAATTTGATGATATCTAAACATCTAAAATAATTAAAAGAGAAATTATTAACTTTTTCTGATATAATTAGAGATTTACATGGATAATAGTTCTGATAAGTTTAAAAATATATGTAGGAAAAGTTTTAAAAATTAAAATTATCTTAAAAATTATACAGATAAAATGGTAGACAAAAACATTTATAATTAATTTAAAAGGGAATTATTAATATTTTCAGACAAAATTCAAGATTTACATGGAAAATATTTCTGATTACATTGAAGAAACACATAGATAAATGTGTTAAAATTGAAGCTTTTCATGGAAAATTACACAGTTAAAGGGTAGACATAAAAAGCAATTCTTAATTAAATGAAAGAGGAATTATAAAATATTTTCTGATAAAATTGAAGGCTTACATGGAAAATAAGTCTAATAAAATTTAAGAAATAGAAAAATGTTAAAAATGAAGCTGTTCATGGAAAATTACACACAAAGGTGGTAGACATAAAAATGTTTCTAAATTAATTGAAAATTGAATGATAAGTATCTGATAAAATTGAAGATTTACATGGAAAATTTTTCTGAAAAACTGAAGCAATATATAGAAAAAAGTGGTAAAATTCAAGATGTTCATGGAAAATTATACACATCAATTTGATGATTTAAACACATTTCTAAATTAATTGAAAATTGATGTTTAAAGATAATCTGATAAAACTGAAGATGTGGAAAATCTTTCTGATAAAATTGAATAAACTAGGGTTAAAAAGCATTAAAAATTGAAGAACAACAAAAAAGTGAACAACAACAATCACAATAACAAATTCTGTGGCTTTCTTGCTCCATATCCTGATTAAAGGACTGGGTCTTTCAAGCTCAAAATGGTTTGCATTAAAGGCAAGTCTTCCAACAATAAAGACATTGATTACTTTTTACAAAGTAAGCAAATTCCCTTGCAGGTGGGTCCTCAAATTTTGGATTTTGCATAATTCGAGATTTATTCAAGTTGACAACACAGAATAGCAACCGCAGGGAGTGTTTCTCTGTGTAACCCTGGCTGTTCTGAAAATCACTTTATAGACCAAGGTGACCACCTAGTCAAAGATCTTCCTGTCTCTCCTTCCTCTCTCACCTAGTCAAAGAATTTCCTCCTCATGCTGAGATTAAAGGCACACGTCCCCAGGCCCTGCTTGGAAACCCTGTTAAGTGTCCTTTCTTTAGCTGAAGACCTGAGCAGATGTTCATCTTGTGTTCCCAACAGAGAGATGGTTGGGGGAAACAGCTAAGTGTAGAGCTCAACCTTCAGGACAAAGACTCTCCTCTCCACCTGCCCACTCCCCAATCCCTGTTTCTGTCTCACATTTTATGTCCTGCTTTTGAGATGAATACCCTTAACATATCCATCCCCTAGTCTCTGTGTCTGCACAGAAGGCAGGCAAGGATCTCCTGGGTTAGCTGGGCTCCATGCTGCCATGGACTGCACTCATATTTACAGGGAAACAGACAGGAAGATTGGAAAGCCATTCCTTGAGGGAATGTCAAAGCACAGGTCTTCTAAGTCAAGGATATCAAGGGCAGAAAGCCCTGGCTCTAGGTCTGCTCATGGCAGAACTGGAGGCCAGGTGGCACTGGAGCAGAATCCCAAGACAGCTTCTTCACACACAAACAAAAAGCCAGCTCTCCTGCTCTAGGTCCAGGCACACAAGGACATCAGCAGCTGTGTTCCCTGGGATGGATCACACTGAGCCTTCTGTACTCCATCTGTGGGTGGTATTCATAATCCTGAAAGAGGTAGGGGAGGCAAGCAAAGGACCCTGAAACCTGTGCTTACAAAACCACAAAACAGACACAGAAGTGAAAAAGGCAAATGTGTAAGAGTTCATAAATCACGGAGTTAGGGGGAGAGAAGAGGGCAAACCAAAGCTACACTGCAGTAAGCAAGTCTGTGGAAGGACAGTGTCCTCCTGTAGATGCTGTGGGAATCTGAGTGAAAACCTGACATCTCACCCTGGCTCAGGGATGCTCTCCTGTCTGTTCTGCATCCTGCTGGTGGGCATCAGGATTGTCAGTTAGTGGTGCTCCCTTCAGAGCCTGTCTAATAGAAATAGTAGCAGGCTCAAAAGTAAAATATTATAAAGTTCTTTTCCCTGCCACTTTTGTCAGTGGGGAAGACATGCAACCAATCATTTAAAATAGGGTTTCCCTGAAGCAACCCAGAATTGCTGGGCCAGGTTAATCCCCTGCATTCCTGAATGCCTCTGTTAGGATCCCAGGGGCAGGTGCCCTGCTAGCTAAGATTCCCTGCAGAGTCAATATCCTTTGCTTGGTCCCTGGATAGGTATGGCCAACCTTTAAGTCCCATGAAATCACAGTCAGGCAGCATTGAAAGATACCTGTATTTCAAACCATTTCACAGCCAGAGGAACAGACAGAGAAACCTGCAACTCTGGGAACCTGGGAGGATGCTACAGAAGAAAGATTCCCAGTGGAGATGTAGCCCAGGTCCTGTTCCAGACTGCCCCACCATGGGGAGGACACACAGGACCCTGCGACCTGTGGCAGAAATTCCCCAGGGAACTCTAGCAAATGGCCACCAGAGACCAGGATAGATTCAGGATTTTCTGAGGACTCCTGTGGTTCAATCACGGATTGCTTAGCTGCCTGCTCTGTGGCTGCTGCCCTCTGGCCTTTGGCAGCAGGGAGGCTTACAGAACAGCAGGCGCCTTTCTGGCAATTTAGATTAAGGTCTGAGCTAAACAGGATCGGTGCCTAAACAGCTCTTTGATCCCAGAAGCCAACTATTTTCAGGTCAGCCCCCTGCTTCCAAAATAAAACATAAGATTTGCCTTCGATGCTCCGTGTCATTTCTTAGTCTTTTAATAGATAATTTCAAAGGGAATGTCCAGGGTAGTGCCCGCCCATTTTCGAAGGCACTGATTGCAGCTGGGATCGCATGTTTCTAAGATTCATGGAAACGCCAGAGATGGGGCAACTGCAATCCAACCTCCAAGGGGAAGGTAGGTCTGACTTTAGACTTTCATGATTCAGGGAAGGTGTTGTTCTAGGCACTAAAGCTATGACCTGTCTGCTGGCCTCTCCATAGCCATCTTTTCTGAGGAGGTCTCTCTGTTATCCGCTAGCATGTACTTGTCCAGTGCACAAGCAGCCAAAGATAGCAGCCTAATGGCACCTCACTGGCACCATCCGGGTTTGAGCCCAGCCTTGACATCCTGGAGAAATCCGTGGTTAGTGTGCCTGCCCACTTTTCCACATTGGTAGCGGGCTCCCACGGAGTAGGAACCAAGTAAGGAATTCTAGCCAGAAGGGAAAAGTTGCAAAAGAACTTGCAAACTGCCAATTCGGCCCTGGAGCTGTAGGCACTGTAAGCTCCTTACCACCAGGGGGCGGAGTGGCACTGGCATTCTGACTGGTGGAAAGTAATGATGGTGAGCTCTGGAACTTTAAGTTCTGTGGACCATGTTCCCTAGTAGCAGCATTTTCAGCTTGTCTCTTTGTAATGTGGAGCTTAAATCTGAGGGTGATTTCAAATCTCGTGTATTATTTTATCTCATGATTTAGTATGTGGTTATGCTTTCTTTGTTTTTTTTTTTTTTGTTGTTGTTGTTTTGTTTTGTTTTTCCCAGGGGCACTGGACTCTGCCTGTCCAGCTGCAGAGGACAACTGTGCGAATCCACAGATTCTGGAGAGAGTACTGAGGAGATGCAATGTGATCGCCTGGGTTTCGGTTTGTTCCCTGGGCATATTTGCTTCTGTGTGTTTCTAAAAGCTGAAAAATCGCCCAAGTTCTTTCTGTAGGCAGATTCCATGCTCTAAGGCACTGGCATAGTTACATTTTCCAAATGGGAACTGTTCGAAGTGGTGAGAAAAGGACCCCAGAAAGATGACAAATTTCAAGTGAACACAATCCCCCAAAGCAGTTGCTTCCCTTTCCATGTGCCTACCGTTTTCGGGTCCACAGGACCACAGCTCAAGAGACATTCATTCTTGTAGCCCTTTCTGCTGGCCTCGAACTCGTCCTGATCCTCCTGCCATTCTTTCTTGGCTGGCCCTTTCCACTTCAGCGTCCCTTTCCCACTCGCCAAGGCAGATGTCCAGCAGGCAAAAGGAAGGAGGAGGGCAGCTGACAGTTTCTCACTAGGATCCCCAGCGCAGTGGGGTAGAATCTGATACTGGAGAAGTCAGTACTTAACAAGCCTGCTCACTTGTCCACACTGCTTGGGGCCAATGAGTCCCAGCTGCATCTGCCTTCCAACTCAAGTACTGAAGACCAGGGGTTACCTATGATTCCTCCAGGCCTTGGGAGGCAGATGAGGACTGCTCCAAAAGATGCAGAAAAATGGCATCTGATATTGAAAATTGGAACCAGGATGCAAGTGGCTATTGGAACTAAATTTGACTTTGTATTTCTTACCCTTTAAAAACGGAATTATAGGCCAAATCTAGAATTAGTTGGAGGGATGCACGGAAAGACCCTATGATCCAATAAGCACGACTTAATGGGTAATCTAGTGAGATCTCAGAAACCAATGGCAACAGCTGTGTAGACAGTGAAGGCTGGAGAATTTGACAGCAATCAGGTTGAAGTCCTTTTACATCTCATCCTGCAAAGGAATATTTTTCTGCATTTATCTATGCCTGGAGGTTTCAAATGACTCTGAGATAAAAATGACTGAATGACTTCCACCTGCCTCATCCACATCCTGCCTGTGACATGTGTCTGCCGTGTTCATAGGCACCTCAGCCTAAATCTTTTGATGTGCAAGGAACATAATATGGAATCTAGGCTCAAACATTTTCCCAATTACATTGTAATAAACATCTGAGAAAAGGGGTCAGGAGTGTGTACCTTTCTGAGGTAAAGAATTAAGTGGAATCCTTTTCCAAAATAAATGACCAAGGTAGTGGATTCTGTATTATCATATACCACAATTATCAAAAACTATGAAACTGTTATTAAATTGATGCAACTTGTTATCATATTTAATATTACTTGCTAAATGTATACTAAATAAACTTGTTTGAGGTACTTTTTACTTACTTTGTATCTGCGGGTATATATGTGAACAGACACCACAGCATGCATATAGAGGTAAAAAGATCAGTCCTTTCTCTCCACCATGTGAGTCCGGGAGTAACTCACATTATCAGCCTGGGAAGCAACTCATACCAATTCCTCCTGTTCATATTGAATCTTAGAATTACCAAACCCCTTAGAGTGTGTACTGGTAGCAGTCAGAAGGAAGAAGCCTCCATTACCTTCCTCTTCTATGATCTACAGTATAAAACTCACTCAGGGTTTAGTTAATAGGAATTATATCTTGTCTGCCCAGGTGCTACACAATGCGTACTGTGATTGCTGTTTCTAAAGCCAGAAAATAGGTGTTCTAACACTGAGCCACACAGTGGCAATAACTCAAGAACATGTGGATTTCTCTATTTCAAGATGCAGTTATACTACCCAAAAGATACTTCTTCCTATCACAGATACACTTATTCAAACCTGTTCAGTGCTACAGCGTTCACAGTAACCAGAAGTTTGGAACAACCTATATGGTGCTCAACTGAAAAGCAGGTAAACAAAATGTGGTACATTTACACTATAGAGCATTACATAGACATTTACATGAATGAATAAATTATGAAATTCAAAGCTAAATGGAACAAGAAAAAGGCCCAGTGCTTTCTGCTTCTCTTTTCCATTTCATGCTAGCTTTGCTTAGATGAATTGGAGGGCTCTGTTCTTCTTTTCTTGTATTCGGTCTTCTTTGACATCATTTTGCCCTCCCATTCTGCACAGTGCCCTGATATATGAATGTATCTGGGTAGGAGGATTAATGGAGACACATCACATAGGGCTGTGTTTTTCATAATCTGTCTCTGTCTGTCTGCCTTCTATTTGCAGTCTGTCTGTCTCTGTTAGTCTTTCTCTGTCTCTATCTCCCCACTTTGCCTGTCTCTGTCCCTCTGTATTTCATTCTATCCTGTTTCTGTCTCACTTTCTCTCTTTCTGTCTCAGTTTGTGTCTCTATCTCTCTGTCTATCTCTCTCAGAATGTCTGTCTCTGTCTCTGTCCCTGTCTCTGTCTCTGTCTCTCTCTGTGTGTCTCTGTGTCCCTCTGTTTGTCTCTCTGTTTGTCTGTCTCTCTGTCTCTGTCTCTGTGTCTGTCTCTCTGCATCCTTTGGTTTATCATGAAAAATTCTGATATGACATCAGTGATTCTACCTGCTGCAGGAGGAAGCCTTTCTTAAAATGGCTGAATAGGGAACTGATCAGTGGGATTAGAAGAATTGGACTGCTAGATTGTTTCTTTTATTTAATTGTTTAGAGCAGTAGCATTTGATTTTAAATTAGGTCTCTGGCCATCTACACTCTATGTTTTTGTCACCTAAGCAGTGTCTTGTATGGATTCTATCTAACTAATTGGGCCTTAAGTCAAATCAGACATTTCTATATTATACCTAGATGTTCTCTGACACCACTGCCCTAGCATATCTGGCAGGTAGAACTGCTCAATGAGACTGAATAACAGACTTTCAACAGAAAATACTGTAGGTCAAGGGTTTTGTGGCTGAATTGGTATTTGTTTCTCTTTTGGTGGCCAACAGAGAACTCTCCTACAACAAAGAAACTAGAACAAAAGGGTAAAGGTTTGAAGCATGCATCTGCTCTAATTCAATTTCGATGTGCTGAGTAGGTGTTGGCCTAAGCAATTGAACTCTACTCTCAGTTAGCAAAGAGTAAACAGTTGCCTTAGCAACAGCCTGGGTTGTTTGTATATTTCCATGGGATGACCTTGCAGAACAACTCAAATGAATGCAATGCAGTCACTTTTCATGGAAGCCTTATTGGTGACAAAAAGTGGCCTGTAGAGATTTTGTATGCCCCATCAGTAGAAATCACTAAGATTGCCTTCCTATAATTTAGGATTTCCACTACACTAGGTTTCCATATTATGTCTCAAATGCCACTGCAACTGAACCTATATCTCCAAGGATTCTCTTCCTTTCCCTTAGCTCCCTTCCTATTCCTCAGGGACTGTGTCCATTGTCTTTTACATAGGTCACCTGTAAAATCTAATCAATCTCTCACTTCCATGGAGATGCATGTATCCATCCTAGTTCATTTCTTCATACCCTATCTCTGGATGTATGGATTAAATGTTGGTTAGTATCCTTTAGTGACTACTATCCAGATGTAAGTGCATACATATAATATGTATATTTCTGGATCTTGGTTATGTCACTCTGGATTTTTTTTTATTGCCAAAGTTTTTTCTGCAAATGCCATGATGTCATTATTTTTTAAAATATCTAATCTGCCACTATGTAAATGTATCACATTTTCCCTATAGGATCTTTTCAATCTAGGACCATGCTTTGGTTCTTGGAAATTGCCCAGTGAGATTAAATGACAAACTTTCAACAGTAATATCTTTGTTCAGCCTAGAGGTCTCTCTCCTTCTTCTTCCATTTCCTGATGATTTGAATGAGAACAGCCCCACAGACTTATATATTTGCATCATTAGTCTCCTGTAATGAACTGTATGGAAGGTCAGAAGGTATGGCCCAGTTGAAATTATGGTGCTTATTTTTAGAAGAATGAAACTTGGGGGACTGTAGGATGGGATGTGTCAATGGGAGTCTGGAAGTATATATTAGAGGAGGTAGGTCACTAGGGGAGACTCTTGGAGGAAGTGTTTCACTGGGGGTAGGTTTTGAGATTTAAGATACCAGTAACAGGACCTGAATGTAACTCTTTTTTTTCTTATATCTGTCTCTGTCTCCATCTCTCTCTCTGTCAGTCTCTGTCTCTCTGTATCTCATTCTATCCTGTTTCTGTCTCCCTTTTTCTCTGTCTGTCTCTGTCTCTGTCTCTCTATCTCTCTCAGTCTGTCTGTCTCTCTGTCTCTGTGTCCCTCTGTCTCTCTGCCTGCCTGTCTGTCTGTCTGTCTCTCTCTCTCTCTCTCTCTCTCTCTCTCTCTCTCTCTCTCTCTCTCTCTTTCTCTCTCTGTCTCTATCTCTGCCTCTGTACTCTTTGGTTTATTACAGAAAAACTCTGATACGACATCAGTGATTCTATCTGTAAAACTATAAGGAAGCCCCAATTAAATACTTGCTGTTCAAAGAAATTCCCCAGTCCTGGTGGTTCTTCACAGCAATTAAACAGCAAATAAACACCCACTGAGGACATATCTGTGACTATAACATACACTAATATTATCTGTTAGGATGTATAATCACATTTCAATGATAAGTGTCTTATTAACACTTGCAAGAAATGTGTGACACTCTTTCTTAACTAAGAGCCCAGGAAATAGGAACTACCATCTTTGGGTTTTGTGCTTATAGCTGCCATCATTTCAGCCATGTCGGGCTGCCCTAGGCTTGCTTTCTAGCATGGTGTCAAGTCTGTCCCTTTTAAAACATGGCTTCTGAGATTACTGTTGGCTTTCATCTGCCTTCTGACATCAGATTCCTTCTCAGCCAATCAGCACTTAATAGAATCTTGAGGTTACCATGGAGCTGAGTAAACAAGTCTGGCTCAGTGTTCAGTTGAACTGCTTCAACGCATACACGTGACTTGTGCTTGTGAATCTCAATAACCCCTTTACCTTGTGAATACCAATAACCCATTTACCATCCCTTTATCCAAATCCTATACCTCTACTTGTCTTCCTGCCTCCACAATGTCAGGTAGGAAAGAAACTAAAATGTTTATTTAATTGAAAGTCTCTCAAATAGGGAATCATCAAAATAAGGTGGGATTGGAAAGAAAGTATTGAAGGACAAGACTGTGCCCTAACTAAGGTCTTGGATCTGACCTTTCCTATGGTTTTAACTTTGTCCTCCACCTTGACTTATCTACTTGCTGGCAGATTCTAGGGCTCTCTAGGGAATTGAGTCTTTAGGAGGAGGGGATAGAGAAGGAATCCAGATAGTTCTTGGGGCTGTTTCAACTGAAGCAGAGAGAGAACTGTGTATAGACACAGGAGAACTGAGGCCCAAGATGCTTTTCTTTTGATGACAGACTACAGAGTATTACACAATAGTACTTCAAAGATTAGCTGATCAACAGTAATGTTGAGATAAGGAGAGTCAATAAAACATCTTCCACTGTTCAATTAGCAACTTAGATTGACTAGTTTTTGTCAACTGGCTAGATGTATTTTCCTCCTACATGGTTTCACATTTGTGTTCTCTGAAGCTGTCAGGTGGAAACAAGTCTTTCCCTGACAAAAGGATAGTTTGTTACATTCACCTGCACACGAACAGCTGTGTCCACCCTGGTGATGCACACTGGGTTGAAGATGGGCACCTTACTAATGGAGGAGGTTTCCACTCAATTTTGGCAAATGGTTTAAGATAATTACATTCCTTGATTGTCATTACAAACAAACTCCTATTGTGAATAGCTAGAGTATGGTGGCATATACCTTTAATGTCCACCCTTGGGAACCAGAGGCATGAGAACCAATGTGAACATCAGAGTTTCTCTTGGACAGTAACTTCAAGAGAGTCACTCAGGGGCTATAAGCCGGTTCCTCGAGTAATAAAAGGAAATGAATTTTAAAAATTAGCATTCCCAGTAGTAGCTCTCTTACATCTGAAACCCACTAAGAAGGAAGGGTGGATCACAGGGCAGTAAGCAAACTGATACTCTTGAGAAGGCAAGCTAGGGACCATTTATAAAAAGATCACACCACCTTTACCTAGAGACAGTGAAGAAAATGAAAAAAATGGGGCAAGATTGCTGGAGAGGAGAATATGAAGAATAGATGAAAGGAGAAGACAGAACATAGGGGTGTTAGCCATGTGACACAGGAAGCTCACCACTGAATGCTCAAGGCAGACAAATGATATTAATAAATACATTTTCAAAGGAACACTGGCTAAAAATTACTGACTACATGGCAAACATTGAAGGATTTAATGAAATATAGGTCAAGAGTTCAGGAATGATGCTGAGGCTGGGACAGGATATGACTAGAACCACTAACTTATCAGGAAAAACACATTTCATGTTTAGATATTGTCTTCTGAGTCCCTAAACCCTGATGATGCTTTACAATTAGGAAATGAGCTTTCTATGCATATATTGTAGAACCAATTCTTAGTGCAATGTCTGGGCTCAAGAGTAAAATTCTAGCTCCCAGGTGGCATAGGCAGAAGGATTGATGGTAGTTTATCCACATTCTAGAAAGAATGATGAATTATAGGCAAACCCTGGCCATGAAGTCAAATTATTACTAAAAAGAATTAGAATTTTTTTTGAGAACTTGTGTTTGGGGATTTTGTTTTACTCTGACCTTGAGCATACACAGGATCTGGAGAAATCATGGTGATCTAGATATTCTTTAGTATTAGAGATCAAACTAAAGCAAATTTCCCAGCTGTATACTCATTTACCTCACTAGACACAGTATAATCTTTGTAACAAGGAATTATAAATCTACGAAGATAAGACAGGAATCCATAAAGACACAGTTGTATATCACTAATAAACTTGTGCATCCCCAACAGGTAATTCTTGGGATAGAGGTACCAGTACAGTTTCTTGATACTATTCCACCTATTAGCCAATCAAAACCTGAATCATCTTGAGGTCCCTATGATAAGTACAAAGCTGTTTTCCCAAACTGTGTTCACATTGCCAACCTCACAATGTCTGGTATGGAAAGAAATGGGAACATTTCTTTAGCCGATATCCCCATATTTTGAGAAGTCCAGAAAGTATGGATGCATAGGGAATGTACTGAATGAGAATCTAGTGCCAAGTGTCAATTTTGGCCCTGATATATCTGAGATTATGATTTTGGACAGAGCATTCTCCCTTTCACTATAAGGATCTTCATATTTCATAGTAGCAAAACTAACAGGCTGACCTGTGAGCACAAGTAGATATAGCGTGCTTAAGAGAGCACAGTATAGAGACAGCACCCAGCTAATTCATGGGAATTTTTACAGAGAAGCAGGCAGTGGAGGCACATATTTTTAATGACAGTGCTTTGGAGGCAAATACAGGTGGATTTCTGAGTTCGAGGCCAGCCTGGTCTAAAGAGTGAGTTCCATGACAGTCAGGGCTACACACAGAAACCCTATCTGGAAAAAAAAAGAAAAAGGAAGCTACATTTGTTTACAGATGTCCTGCAAAGGATCTGTGTAGGCCCAGTTCTTTCTGCTTCTCCCAGTTCATGCTAGCTTTGCTCAAGTGAATTGGAGGGCATTGTTCTTCTTTCATTTTGTCTGCTTTGACAGTATCTTGCCGTCATATTTTGCACAGTTCCCTAATGTATGAATGGGTCTGTGTAGGGAGATGGATGAACACACATCACAAAGGACTGTGCGTTTCATTCTCTGTCTGTCTTTGTGTCTCTGTTTCTGTCACTCTCTCTGTCTCTGTCTCTTTGTCTCTCTGACTCTGTCTCTGTCTCTGTCTCTCTCTCTCTACCCCCATAATATATTGGTATGGAACTCTATATATATTCCCATTTGCTGCAGGAGGAAGCCTTTCTTATAATGGCTGAATAGGGAATTGATCAGTGGGATTAGAAGAATTGGACTGCTAGACTGTTTCTTTTATTTAATTGTTTAGAGCAGTAGCATTTGATTTTAAACTAGGTCTCTGGCCATCTACACTCTATGTTTTTGTCACCTAAGCAGTGTCTTGTATGGATTCTATCTAATTAATTGGGCCTTAAGTCAAATCAGACATTTCTATTATTATTCCTAGATGTTCTCTGACACTACTGCCCTAGCATATCTGGCAGGTAGAACTGCCCAATGAGACTGAATAACAGACTTTCAACAGAAAATACTGTAGGTCAAGGGTTTTGTGGCTGAATTGGTATTTGTTTCTCTTTTGGTGGCCAACAGAGAACTCTCCTACAACAAAGAAACTAGAACATAAGGGTAAAGGTTTGAAGCATGCATCTGCTCAACTTCAATTTCAATGTGCTGAGTAGGTATTGGCCTAAGCAGTTGAACTCTACTCTCAGTTAGCAAAGAGTAAACAGTTGTCTTAGTAACAGCCTGGGTTGTTTGTATATTTCCATGGGATGACCTTGCAGAACAACTCAAATGAATGCAATGCAGTTACTTTTCATGGAAACCTTATTGGTGACAAAAAGTGGCCAGTACAGACTCTGTATCCCCCATCAGTAGAAATCACTAAGATTGCCTTCCTATAATTTAGGATTTCCAGTACACTGGGTTTCCATGTTATGCCTCAAATGCCACTGCAACTGAACCTATATCTCCCAGGATTCTCTTCCTTTCCCTTAGCTCCCTTCCTATTCCTCAAGGACTGTGTCCATTGCCTTTCACATAGGTCACCTGTAAAATCTAATCAATCTCTCACTTCCATGGAGATGCATGTATCCATCCTAGTTCATTTCTTCATATCCTATCTCTGGATGTATGGATTAAAGGTTGGTTAGTATCCTTTAGTGACTACTATCCAGATGTAAGTGAATACATATAATATGTATGTTTCTGGATCTTTGTTATGTCACTATGGATGTTTTTTTTTATTGCCAAAGTTTTTTCTGCAAATGTCATGATGTCATTATTTTTTAAAATATATAATCTGCCACTATGTAAATGTATCACATTTTTCCTATAGGATCTTCTCAATCTAGGACCATGCTTTGGTTCTTGGAAATTGCCCAGTGAGATTAAATGACAAACTTTCAACAGTAATATCTTTGTTCAGCCTAGAGGTCTCTCTCCTTCTTCTTCCATTTCCTGATGATTTGAATGAGAACAGCCCCACAGACTTATATATTTGCATCATTAGTCTCCTGTAATGAACTCTATGGAAGGTCAGAAGGTATGGCCCAGTTGAAATTATGGTGCTTATTTTTAGAAGAATGAAACTTGGGGGACTGTAGGATGGGATGTGTCAATGGAAGTCTATATTAGAGGAGGTAGGTCACTAGGGGAGACTCTTGGAGGAAGTGTTTCACTGGGGGTAGGTTTTGAGATTTAAGATACCAGTAACAGGACCTGAATGTAACTCTTTTTTTTTCTTATGTCTGTCTCTGTCTCCATCTCTCTCTGTCAGTCTCTGTTTCTCTGTATCTCATTCTATCCTGTTTCTGTCTCCCTTTTTCTCTGTCTGTCTCTGTCTCTATCTCTCTGTCTATCTCTCTCAGTCTGTCTGTCTCTCTGTCTCTGTGTCCCTCTGTCTCTCTGCCTGCCTGTCTGTCTCTCTCTCTCTCTCTCTCTCTCTCTCTCTCTCTCTCTCTCTCTCTCTCTCTCTCTCTCTCTATCTCTGCCTCTGTACTCTTTGGTTTATTACAGAAAAACTCTGATACGACATCAGTGATTCTATCTGTAAAACTATAAGGAAGCCCCAATTAAATACTTGCTGTTCAAAGAAATTCCCCAGTCCTGGTGGTTCTTCACAGCAATTAAACAGCAAATAAACACCCACTGAGGACATATCTGTGACTATAACATACACTAATATTATCTGTTAGGATGTATAATCACATTTCAATGATAAGTGTCTTATTAACACTTGCAAGAAATGTGTGACACTCTTTCTTAACTAAGAGCCCAGGAAATAGGAACTACCATCTTTGGGTTTTGTGCTTATAGCTGCCATCATTTCAGCCATGTCGGGCTGCCCTAGGCTTGCTTTCTAGCATGGTGTCAAGTCTGTCCCTTTTAAAACATGGCTTCTGAGATTACTGTTGGCTTTCATCTGCCTTCTGACATCAGATTCCTTTTCAGCCAATCAGCACTTAATAGAATCTTGAGGTTACCATGGAGCTGAGTAAACAAGTCTGGCTCAGTGTTCAGTTGAACTGCTTCAACGCATACACGTGACTTGTGCTTGTGAATCTCAATAACCCCTTTACCTTGTGAATACCAATAACCCGTTTACCATCCCTTTATCCAAATCCTATACCTCTACTTGTCTTCCTGCCTCCACGATGTCAGGTAGGAAAGAAACTAAAATGTTTATTTAATTGAAAGTCTCTCAAATAGGGAATCATCAAAATAAGGTGGGATTGGAAAGAAAGTATTGAAGGACAAGACTGTGCCCTAACTAAGGTCTTGGATCTGACCTTTCCTAGGGTTGTAACTTTGTCCTCCACCTTGACTTATCTACTTGCTGGCAGATTCTAGGGCTCTCTAGGGAATTGAGTCTTTAGGAGGAGGGGATAGAGAAGGAATCCAGATAGTTCTTGGGGCTGTTTCAACTGAAGCAGAGAGAGAACTGTGTATAGACACAGGAGAACTGAGGCCTAAGATGCTTTTCTTTTGATGACAGACTACAGAGTATTACACAATAGTACTTCAAAGATTAGCTGATCAACAGTAATGTTGAGATAAGGAGAGTCAATAAAACATCTTCCACTGTTCAATTAGCAACTTAGATTGACTAGTTTTTGCCAACTGGCTAGATGTATTTTCCTCCTACATGGTTTCACATTTGTGTTCTCTGAAGCTGTCAGGTGGAAACAAGTCTTTCCCTGACAAAAGGATAGTTTGTTACATTCACCTGCACACGAACAGCTGTGTCCACCCTGGTGATGCACACTGGGTTGAAGATGGGCACCTTACTAATGGAGGAGGTTTCCACTCAATTTTGGCAAATGGTTTAAGATAATTACATTCCTTGATTGTCATTACAAACAAACTCCTATTGTGAATAGCTAGAGTATGGTGGCATACACCTTTAATGTCCACCCTTGGGAACCAGAGGCATGAGAACCAATGTGAACATCAGAGTTTCTCTTGGACAGTAACTTCAAGAGAGTCACTCAGGGGCTATAAGACGGTTCCTCGAGTAATAAAAGGAAATGAATTTTAAAAATTAGCATTCCCAGTAGTAGCTCTCTTACATCTGAAACCCACTAAGAAGGAAGGGTGGATCACAGGGCAGTAAGCAAACTGATACTCTTGAGAAGGCAAGCTAGGGACCATTTATAAAAAGATCACACCACCTTTACCTAGAGACAGTGAAAAAAATGAAAAAAAAATGGGGCAAGATTGCTGGAGAGGAGAATATGAAGAATAGATGAAAGGAGAAGACAGAACATAGGGGTATTAGCCATGTGACACAGGAAGCTCACCACTGAATGCTCAAGGCAGACAAATGATATTGATAAATACATTTTCAAAGGAACACTGGCTAAAAATTACTGACTACATGGCAAACATTGAAGGATTTAATGAAATATAGGTCAAGAGTTCAGAAATGATGCTGAGGCTGGGACAGGATATGACTAGAACCACTAACTTATCAGGAAAAACACATTTCATGTTTAGATATTGTCTTCTGAGTCCCTAAACCCTGATGATGCTTTACAATTAGGAAATGAGCTTTCTATGCATATATTGTAGAACCAATTCTTAGTGCAATGTCTGGGCTCAAGAGTAAAATTCTAGCTCCCAGGTGGCATAGGCAGAAGGATTGATGGTAGTTTATCCACATTCTAGAAAGAATGATGAATTATAGGCAAACCCTGGCCATGAAGTCAAATTATTACTAAAAAGAATTAGAATTTTTTTTGAGAACTTGTGTTTGGGGATTTTGTTTTACTCTGACCTTGAGCATACACAGGATCTGGAGAAATCATGGTGATCTAGATATTCTTTAGTATTAGAGATCAAACTAAAGCAAATTTCCCAGCTTTATACTCATTTACCTCACTAGACACAGTATAATCTTTGTAACAAGGAATTATAAATCTACGAAGATAAGACAGGAATCCATAAAGACACAGTTGTATATCACTAATAAACTTGTGCATCCCCAACAGGTAATTCTTGGGATAGAGGTACCAGTACAGTTTCTTGATACTATTCCACCTATTAGCCAATCAAAACCTGAATCATCTTGAGGTCCCTATGATAAGTACAAAGCTGTTTTCCCAAACTGTGTTCACATTGCCAACCTCACAATGTCTGGTATGGAAAGAAATGGGAACATTTCTTTAGCTGATATCCCCATATTTTGAGAAGTCCAGAAAGTATGGATGCATAGGGAATGTACTGAATGAGAATCTAGTGCCAAGTGTCAATTTTGGCCCTGATATATCTGAGATTATGATTTTGGACAGAGCATTCTCCCTTTCACTATAAGGATCTTCACATTTCATAGTAGCAAAACTAACAGGCTGACCTGTGAGCACAAGTAGATATAGAGTGCTTAAGAGAGCACAGTATAGAGACAGCACCCAGCTAATTCATGGGAATTTTTACAGAGAAGCAGGCAGTGGAGGCACATATTTTTAATGGCAGTGCTTTGGAGGCAAATACAGGTGGATTTCTGAGTTCAAGGCCAGCCTGGTCTAAAGAGTGAGTTCCATGACAGTCAGGGCTACACACAGAAACCCTATCTGGAAAAAAAAAGAAAAAGGAAGCTACATTTGTTTGCAGATGTCCTGCAAAGGATCTGTGAAGGCCCAGTTTTTTCTGCTTCTCCCAGTTCATGCTAGCTTTGCTCAAGTGAATTGGAGGGCATTGTTCTTCTTTCATTTTGTCTGCTTTGACAGTATCTTGCCGTCATATTTCGCACAGTTCCCTAATGTATGAATGGGTCTGTGTAGGGAGATGGATGAACACACATCACATAGGACTGTGCGTTTCATTCTCTGTCTCTCTCTTTTTGTCTCTGTTTCTGTCACTCTCTCTGTCTCTGTCTCTTTGTCTCTCTGACTCTGTCTCTGTCTCTGTCTCTCTCTCTCTACCCCCATAATATATTGGTATGGAACTCTATATATATTTTCATTTGCTGCAGGAGGAAGCCTTTCTTATAATGGCTGAATAGGGAATTGATCGGTGGGATTAGAAGAATTGGACTGTTAGATTGTTTCTTTTATTTAATTGTTTAGAGCAGTAGCATTTGATTTTAAACTAGGTCTCTGTCCATCTACACTCTATGTTTTTGTCACCTAAGCAGTGTCTTGTATGGATTCTATCTAATTAATTGGGCCTTAAGTCACATCAGATATTTCTATATTATTCCTAGATGTTCTCTGACACTAGTGCCCTAGCATATCTGCCCAATGAGACTGAATAACAGACTTTCAACAGAAAATACTGTAGGTCAAGGGTTTTGTGGCTGAATTGGTATTTGTTTCTCTTTTGGTGGCCAACAGAGAACTCTCCTACAACAAAGAAACTAGAACATAAGGGCAAAGGTTTGAAGCATGAATCTGCTCAACATCAATTTCAATGTGCTGAGTAGGTGTTGGCCTAAGCAATTGAACTCTACTCTCAGTTAGCAAAGAGTAAACAGTTATCTTAGCAACAGCCTGGGTTGTTTGTATATTTCCATGGGATGACCTTGCAGAACAACTCAAATGAATACAATGCAGTCACTTTTCATGGAAGCCTTATTGGTGACAAAAAGTGGCCAGTAGAGACTCTGTATCCCCCATCAGTAGAAATCACTAAGATTGCCTTCCTATAATTTAGGATTTCCAGTACACTGGGTTTCCATGTTATGCCTCAAATGCCACTGCAACTGAACCTATATCTCCCAGGATTCTCTTCCTTTCCCTTAGCTCCCTTCCTATTCCTCAAGGACTGTGTCCATTGTCTTTCACATAGGTCACCTGTAAAATCTAATCAATCTCTCACTTCCATGGAGATGCATGTATCCATCCTAGTTCATTTCTTCATATCCTATCTCTGGATGTTTGGATTAAAGGTTGGTTAGTATCGTTTAGTGACTACTATCCAGATGTAAGTGAATACATATAATATGTATGTTTCTGGATCTTGGTTATGTCACTATGGTTGTTTTTTTTTTATTGCCAAAGTTTTTTCTGCAAATGTCATGATGTCATTATTTTTTAAAATATCTAATCTGCCACTATGTAAATATATAACATTTTCCCTAAAGGATCTTCTCAATCTAGGACCATGCTTTGATTCTTGGAAATTGCACAGTGAGATTAAATGACAAACTTTCAACAGTAATATCTTTGTTCAGCCTAGCGGTCTCTCTTGGTCTTCTTCCATTTCCTGATGATTTGAATGAGAACAGCCCCACAGACTTATATATTTGCATCATTAGTCTCCTGTAATGAACTGTATGGAAGGTCAGAAGGTATGGCCCAGTTGAAATTATGGTGCTTATTTGAATAAGAATGAAACTTGGGGTACTGTAGGATGGGATGTGTCAATGGGAGTCTGGAAGTATATATTAGAGGAGGTAGGTCACTAGGGGAGACTCTTGGAGGAAGTGTTTCACTGGGGGTAGGTTTTAAGATTTAAGATACCAGTAACAGGACCTGAATGTAACTCTGTTTCTCCTTATGTCTGTCTCTGTCTCCATCTCTCTCTGTCAGTCGCTGTCTCTCTATCTCATTCTATCCTGTTTCTGTCTCCCTTTTTCTCTGTCTGTCTCTGTCTCTATCTCTCTATCTCTCTCAGTCTGTCTCTCTCTCTGTCTCTGTGTCCCTCTGTCTGTCTGTCTGTCTGTCTGTCTGTCTCTCTCTCTGTCTCACTCTCTCACTCTCTCTTTCTCTCTCTCTTTCTCTCTCTGTCTCTATCTCTGCCTCTGTACTCTGGTTTTTTACAGTAAAACTCTGATACGACATCAGTGATTCTATCTGTAAATCTATAAGGAAGCCCCAATTAAATACTTGCTGTTCAAAGAAATTCCCCAGTCATGGTGGTTCTTCACAGCAATTAAACAGCAAATAAACACCCACTGAGGACATATCTTTGACTATAACATACACTAATATTATCTGGATGTATAATCACATTTCAATGATAAGTGTCTTATTAACACTTGCAAGAAATGTGTGACACTCTTTCTTAACTAAGAGCCCAGGAAATAGGAACTACCATCTTTGGGTTTTGTGCTTATAGCTGCCATCATTTCAGCCATGTCGGGCTGCCCTAGGCTTGCTTTCTAGCATGGTGTCAAGTCTGTCCCTTTTAAAACATGGCTTCTGAGATTACTGTTGGCTTTCATCTGCCTTCTGACATCAGATTCCTTCTCAGCCAATCAGCACTTAATAGAATCTTGA
Source organism: Apodemus sylvaticus (assembly GCF_947179515.1). Taxonomy (NCBI): domain Eukaryota; kingdom Metazoa; phylum Chordata; class Mammalia; order Rodentia; family Muridae; genus Apodemus; species Apodemus sylvaticus. Next base: position 203,999,332 of record NC_067472.1, read on the forward strand.
GGTTACCATGGAGCTGAGTAAACAAGTCTGGCTCAGTGTTCAGTTGAACTGCTTCAACGCATACACGTGACTTGTGCTTGTGAATCTCAATAACCCCTTTACCTTGTGAATACCAATAACCCATTTACCATCCCTTTATCCAAATCCTATACCTCTACTTGTCTTCCTGCCTCCACGATGTCAGGTAGGAAAGAAACTAAAATGTTTATTTAATTGAAAGTCTCTCAAATAGGGAATCATCAAAATAAGGTGGGATTGGAAAGAAAGTATTGAAGGACAAGACTGTGCCCTAACTAAGGTCTTGGATCTGACCTTTCCTATGGTTTTAACTTTGTCCTCAACCTTGACTTATCTACTTGCTGGCAGATTCTAGGGCTCTCTAGGGAATTGAGTCTTTAGGAGGAGGGGATAGAGAAGGAATCCAGATAGTTCTTGGGGCTGTTTCAACTGAAGCAGAGAGAGAACTGTGTATAGACACAGGAGAACTGAGGCCCAAGTTGGTTTTCTTTTGATGACAGACTACAGAGTATTACACAATAGTACTTCAAAGATTACCTGATCAACAGTAATGTTGAGATAAGGAGATTCAATAAAACATCTTCCACTGTTCAATTAGCAACTTAGATTGACTAGTTTTTGCCAACTGGCTAGATGTATTTTCCTCCTACATAGTTTCACATTTGTGTTCTCTGAAGCTGTCAGGTGGAAACAAGTCTTTCCCTGACAAAAGGATAGTTTGTTACATTCACCTGCAGACGAACAGCTGTGTCCACCCTGGTGATGCACACTGGGTTGAAGATGGGCACCTTACTAATGGAGGAGGTTTCCACTCAATTTTGGCAAATGGTTTAAGATAATTACATTCCTTGATTGTCATTACAAACAAACTCCTATTGTGAATAGCTAGAGTATGGTGGTATACACCTTTAATGTCCACCCTTTGGAACCAGAGGCATGAGAACCAATGTGAACATGAGAGTTTCTCTTGGACAATAACTTCAAGAGAGTCACTCAGGGTTATAAGACGGTTCCTCGAGTAATAAAAGGAAATGGATTTTAAAAATTAGCATTCCCAGTAGTAGCTATCTTACATCTGACACCCACTAAGAAGGAAGGGTGGATCACAGGGCAGTAAGAAAACTGATACTCTTGAGAAGGCAAGCTAGGGACCATTTATAAAAAGATCACACCACCTTTACCTAGAGACAGTGAAGAAAATGAAAAAACTGGGGCAAGATTGCTGGAGAGGAGAATATGAAGAATAGATGAAAGGAGAAGACAGACCATAGGGGTGTTAGCCATGTGACACAGGAAGCTCACCACTGAATGCTCAAGGCAGAAAATGATATTAATAAATACATTTTCAAAGGAACACTGGCTAAAAATTTCTGAGTACATGGCAAACATTGAAAGATTTAATGAAATATAGGTCAAGAGTTCAGGAATGATGCTGAGGCTGGGACAGGATATGACTAGAACCACTAACTTATCAGGAAAAACACATTTCATGTTTAGATATTGTCTTCTGAGTCCCTAAACCCTGATGATGCTTTACAATTAGGAAATGAGCTTTCTATGCATATATTGTAGAACCAATTCTTAGTGCAATGTCTGGGCTCAAGAGTAAAATTCTTGCTCCCAGGTGGCATAGGCAGAATGATTGATGGTAGTTTATCCACATTCTAGAAAGAATGATGAATTATAGGCAAACCCTGGCCATGAAGTCAAATTATTACTAAAAAGAATTAGAATATTTTTTGAGAACTTCTGTTTGGAAATTTTGTTTTACTCTGACCTTGAGCATACACAGGATCTGGAGAAATCATGGTGATCTAGATATTCTTTAGTATTAGAGATCAAACTAAAGCAAATTTCCCAGCTTTATACTCATTTACCTCACTAGACACAGTATAATCTTTGTAACAAGGAATTATAAATCTACGAAGATAAGACAGGAATCCATAAAGACACAGTTGTATATCACTAATAAACTTGTGCCTCCCCAACTAGTAATTCTTGGGATAGAGTAACAGTACAGTTTCATGATACTATTACACCTATTAGCCAATCAAAACCTGAATCTTCTTGAGGTCCCTAGGATAAGTACAAAGCTGTTTTCCCAAACTGTGTTCACATTGCCAACCTTACAATGTCTGGTATGGATGGAAATCGGAACATTTCTTTAGCTGATATCCACATATTTTGAGAAGTCCAGAAAGTATGGATGCATAGGGAATGTACTGAATGAGAATCTAGTGCCAAGTGTCAGTTTGGCCCTGATATATCTGAGATTATGATTTTGGACAGAGCATTCCCTCTTACACTATGAGAATCTTCACATTTCATAGTAGCAAAACTAACAGCCTGACCTGTGAGCACATATATAGAGTGGTTAAGAGAGCACAGTATAGAGAAAGCACCCTGGTAGTTCATGTGAGGTTTCACAAAGAAGCAGGCAGTGGTGGCACACACTTTTTTTTTCTTTTTTCCTTAATTTGACATATTTGTTATTTACATTTCAATTGATTTTTCCCTTTCCTGGATCCCCCCTCCCCAAAAACCTCATAAGCCTTCTTCTCTCCCTGTTCCACAATCCATAACTTCCCAATTGACTGTCCTGGTATTCCCAGGCACTGCTGCACTGATCTTTTACAGGACCGAAGGCCACTCCTTCCTTCTTCTTGGACATCATTTGATATGTGCATTGTGTCTTGGGTACTCCAAGCTTCTAGGTTAATATCCATTTAACAGTGAGTGCATACCATGAGTGTTCTTTTGAGATTGTAATACCTCACTTCGGATGATGTTCTCCAGTTCCATCCATTTGTGTAAGAGTTTCATGAGTTCATTGTTTCTAATGGCTGAATAGTACTCCATTGTGTATATATACCACATTTTCTGTATCCATTCCTCCGTTGAGGGACTTCTGGGTTCTTTCCAGCTTCTGGCTATTATAAATAGGGCTGCTATGAACATAGTTGAGGATGTATCCTTACTACATGCTTTGGAATCCTCTCGGTATATGCCTAGTAATGTTATAGTCGGCCCTCTGGAAGTATCATTCCCAGTTTTCTAAGGAACTGCCAGACTGATTTCCAGAGCAGTAGTACCAGCTTGCAACCCCACCAGCTATGGAGGAGTGTTCCTCTTTCTCAAAATCCATGCCAGCACCAGTTTTCTCTTAACTTTTTTGTCTTAGCCATTCTGACTGGTGTGAGGTGAAATCTCAGGGTTGTTTTGATTTGCATTTCCCTCATGACTAAGGATGTTGAATATTTCTTTAGTTACTTCTCAGCCATTCAATATTCCTCAGGTGAAAACTCTTTGTTTAGCTCTGTACCCCATTTTTAAGAGGGATATTTGGCTCGCTGGAGTCTAATTTCTTGAGTTCTTTGTATATCTTGGATAGAAGCCCTCTGTCAGATACAGTGTAGGTAAAGATCTTTTCTCAATTTATTGGTTGATGTTTTGTCCGTTTGACAATGTCCTTTGCCTTACAGAAACTTTGTAAGAGGTCCCATTTGTCAATTCTAGATCTTAGAGCAAATTGAGGAAATTTTCCCTTGTGCCCATGTCCTCAAGGGTCTTCCCCAGTTTCATTTCTATTAGTTTCAGTGTGTCTGGTCTTATGTGGAGGTTCTTTTTTTTTTTTTTAATTTTTTTTATTCGATATAATTTATTTACATTTCAAATGATTTCCCCTTTTCTACCCCCCCCACTCCCCGAAAGTCCCGTAAGCCCCCTTCTCTTCCCCTGTCCTCCCTCCCACCCCTTCCCACTTCCCCGTTCTGGTTTTGCAGAATACTGTTTCACTGAGTCTTTCCAGAACCAGGGGCCACTCCTCCTTTCTTCTTGTATCTCATTTGATGTGTGGATTATGTTTTGGGTATTCCAGTTTTCTAGGTTAATAACCACTTATTAGTGAGTGCATACCATGATTCACCTTTTGAGTCTGGGTTACCTCACTTAGTATGATGTTCTCTAGCTCCATCCATTTGTCTAAGAATTTCATGAATTCATTGTTTCTAATGGCTGAATAGTACTCCATTGTGTAGATATACCACATTTTTTGCATCCACTCTTCTGTTGAGGGATACCTGGGTTCTTTCCAGTATCTGGCAATTATAAATAGGGCTGCTATGAACATAGTAGAGCATGTATCCTTATTACATGGTGGGGAATCCTCTGGATATATGCCCAGGAGTGGTATAGCAGGATCTTCTGGAAGTGAGGTGCCCAGTTTTCTGAGGAACCGCCAGACTGATTTCCAGAGTGGTTGTACCAATTTGCAACCCCACCAGCAGTGGAGGAGTGTTCCTCTTTCTCCACACCCTTTCCAACACCTGCTGTCTCCTGAATTTTTAATCTTAGCCATTCTGACTGGTGTAAGGTGAAATCTTAGGGTTGTTTTGATTTGCATTTCCCTAATGACTAATGAAGTTGAGCATTTTTTAAGATGCTTCTCTGCCTTCTGAAGTTCTTCAGGTGAGAATTCTTTGTTTAACTCTGTACCCCATTTTTTAATAGGGTTGTTTGGTTTTCTGGAGTCTAACTTCTTGAGTTCTTTATATATATTGGATATTAGCCCTCTATCTGATGTAGGATTGGTGAAGATCTTTTCCCAATTTGTTGGTTGCCGATCTGTCCTCTTGATGGTGTCCTTTGCCTTACAGAAACTCTGTAACCTTATGAGGTCCCATTTGTCAATTCTTGCTCTTAGAGCATACGCTATTGGTGTTCTGTTCAGAAACTTTCTCCCTGTACCGATGTCCTCAAGGGTCTTCCCCAGTTTCTTTTCTGTTAGCTTCAGAGTGTCTGGCTTTATGTGGAGGTCCTTGATCCATTTGGATTTGAGCTTAGTACAAGGAGACAAGGATGGATCAATTCGCATTCTTCTGCATGCTGACCTCCAGTTGAACTAGCACCATTTGTTGAAAAAGGCTATCTTTTTTCCATCGGATATTTTCAGCCTCTTTGTCGAGGATCAAGTGACCATAGGTGTGTGGGTTCATTTCTGAATCTTCAGTCCTGTTCCATTGATCCTCCTGCCTGTCACTGTACCAATACCATGCAGTTTTTAACACTATTGCTCTGTAGTATTGCTTGAGGTCAGGGATTCTGATTCCCCCAGATTTTCTTTTGCTGCTGAGAATAGTTTTAGCTATCCTGGGTTTTTTGTTGTTCCAGATGAATTTGATAATTGCTCTTTCTAACTCTGTGAAGAATTGAGTTGGGATCTTGATGGGTATTGCATTGAATCTGTATATTGCTTTTGGCAAAATGGCCATTTTAACTATATTGATTCTACCGATCCGTGAGCATGGGAGGTTTTCCCATTTTTTGAGGTCTTCTTCCATTTCCTTCTTCAGAGTCTTGATCCACTTGGAATTGAGCTTAGTACAAGTTTTTTAGAATGGATAAATTTGCATTCTTTTGCGTGCTGACCTCCAATTGAATCAGCACCATTTGTTGAAGAGGCTATCTTTTCTCTACTGGATATTTTCTGCTCCTTTATCAAAAATCAAGTCAACATAATTCTGTGGGTCCATTTCTGGATCTTCAGTTCTATTCTATTGATCTACTTGCCTGTCACTGTACCAATACCACGCAGTTTTTATCACAATTGCTCTGTATTCCTGCTTGAAGTTGGGGATACTGATTCACCCAGAACTTCTTTTACTGGTGAGAATAGTTTTAGCTCTCCTGGGTTTTTTGCTATTCCAGATGAATTTGAGAATTGCTCTTTTTAAATCTATGAAGAATTGAGTTGGGATTTTGATGGGGATTGCATTGAATCTGTAGATTGCTTTTGGCAAGATGGCCAGTTTTACTATGTTAATCCTGCCAATCCAAGAGCAAGGAAGATTTTTCCATCTTCTGAGGTCTTCTTCAATTTCTTTCTTCAAAGACTTGAAGTTCCTGTCATATAGATCTTTCCATTGCTTGGTTAGAGTCACACCAAGATACTTTATATTGTTTGTGGCTAGTGTGAAGGGTGTCATTTCTCTAATTTCTGAGATTACTGTTGTCTTTCATCTGCCTAATCACATCAGATTCCCTCTCATCCCATCAGCTCCTAATAGAATCTTGAGATTACCATGGAGCTGAGTAAACAAGTCTGGCTCAGTGTTTAGTTGAACTGCTTCAACAGGCACATGTGAATTTTGCTTGTGAATCCCAATAACCTGTTTATCATCCCTTTATCCAAATCCTATACCTCTACTCATCTTCATGCCTCCACAATGTCAGGGAGGAAAAGAAACTAACGTGTGTATTTGACAGTCCCTCAAATAAGGAACCATTAAAGTAAGGTAGAATTGTTCAGAAAGTATTGAAGGACAAGACTGTGCCCTAACTAAGGTCTTGGCTCTGACATTTCCTAGGGTTGTAACTTTGTAACTGAACCTTTACTTATCTACTTGCTGCCAGATTCTAGGGCTCTCTAGGGAATTGAGTCTTTAGGAGGAGGTGATAGAGAAGGAATCCAGATAGTTCTTGGGCTGTTTCAACTGAAGCAGAGAGAGAACTGTGTATAGACACAGGAGTACTGAGGCCCAAGATGCTTCTCTTTTGTTGACAGAATACATAGTTTTCCACAATAGTATTGCAAAGTTGGCTTCTTTAAGAGTAATGTTGAAATGAGGAGATTCAATAAGACATCTTCCACTGTTCAATTAGCAACTTAGATTGACTAATTTTTGCCAACTGGGTAGATGAACTTTTCTCCTCCATGGTTGCACATTTGTTTTCTCTCATGCTGTCATGTGGAAAACATGAGGAAAAAAGTATTTCTCTGACAAAAGAACAGTTTGTTACATTCCAGGGCACAGGAACAGCTGTGTTCTCCTTGGTGCTACACACGGGGTTAATGAAGGGTACCTTACTGATGGAGTAGGTTGCCACTCAAATTTGGTAATGGTTAAGACAATTACATATCCATGATTGTTAGCACAAACAAACTCCTAATGTGATTAGCTAGAGTAGTCTCCCATAGTCTTAATATCAGTACTTGGGAACCAGAGGCATGAGGACCAAGGAGAACATGAGAGTGTCTATTGGACAGTAACTTCAAAAGAACCAGTCTGGGGCTATAGGACAGTTACTCCAGAAATAAAATGAAATCCATTTTAAAAATTAGCATTCTCAGTATTTGGAATCTTATGTCTGAAAACATCTGAGCCTGAAGGGTTGATCACAGGCCAGTAAGGATACTCTTGAGAAGGCAAGCTAGGGACCATTTATATAAAGATCACACCGCCTACATAGAGATGGTGAAGAAAATAAAAAAAGGGCCAAAACTGAAGGAGAAGAGAATATGAAAGAATAGATGAAAGGAGAGGACAGAATATAGAGGTATTAACCATGTAACACAGGAAGCTCAGCACTGAATACTCAAGGCAGCCAAATGATATTAAAAATACATTTTAAAAGGAACAGTGGGTACAAATCGCTGAGTACATGGCAAACATTGAAGGATTTAATGAACATATAGGTCAAGAGATCAGGAAGAAACCTGAGGCTGGGGCAGGGTTTGACTAGGAGGATCAGCTTATCAGGAAAAACCATTTTCATGTTTAGTTTTTGTCTTCCTAGACCCTAAATACTGATGATACATTACAATTAAGAAAATGAGAATTCTATGTATATGTTGTAGAACCAATTCTTAGTGCAATGTCTGGACTCAAGTGTAAAGTTCTAGTACCCAGGTGGCAAAGGCAGAGAGATTGATGCTAGTTTATGTCCATTCTAGAAAGAATGATGAAATATAAGTAAACTCTGGCCATGAAGTCAAATCATTAATAAAAAGAAATAGAATTCTTTCTGAGCACTTGTTGTTCACCGGTGACAAATGGGTCAGACTGTGTGTGCTAGAGACTTTCTTTTACTCTGACCTGGAGCATACACAGGAACTGGAGAAATCATCTTGATCTGGATTCTCTTCAGTATTAGGCATCATGCTAAAGGCAGTTTCCCAGCTTTATAATCATTTACCTCACTAGACACAATATGATCTTTGTAACCACATGGAATTATAAAGCTACAAATATGAGACAGGAATCCCTAAAGACTCTCTTTTACATCACTGATATGTCTGTGTCACCTGAAGCTGGAATTTTTTGGCTAAAACTACCAGTACTATTTCATGATACTATTCTACATACTAGCCAATCAAAACCTGAATCACCTTGTGGTACTTATGGTAAGGACAAACCTATTTTCCCAAACTGTGTTCATATTACAAACCTGAAAATATCTGGTAAGTAAAGAAATTTAACATTTCTTTAGCTGATATTCCCATATATTTTGAGAAGTCCAGACAGTGTGGAAGCATAGGGAATGTACTGAACTAAAACCTGGTGCCCTAGTGTCAGTTTTGGCCCTGATTGATCTGAGCTCATGATTTTGGACACAGCATTCCTTCTTTCATTATAAGGATCTTCACATTCCATAGTAGCAAAGTAACAGGCTCTGGGCACACCTAGAGGTAGAGTGCTTAGGAGAGCACAATGTAGAGAAAGCACCCAGGTAGTTCATGGGAGGTTTCCCAGAGAAGCAGAAAGCTGGGGTGTACACAGGAACACGCAAAGCCAAGATGTCTCATTGTGGTAGCCATCCTGCACTCAGTTTCCACATTAACCTTTGAACTGCAGTGCTCTTCAGTAGCAGTGTTGTGATGGGAGGGAAACTGGCTGCCACATCTGCCAACCCTCTATGGGCAGGGTTGTCCTTGCTGACCTGCCAGGATTTGCAGCTGTGTCCTATTGGGGACTCAGAGCACAACTCTCATGGACTAGATCTTTATGGTTTGAAGGGAAACTTCAGGACAGAAAATGTGACTGTGTGTCATGTCTAGGACACAGAGAAACTATATTACCTACTGTGGTCCTCCAGGCAAAATCTTTAAAAGATTTTTAAAGTGCCAGCACTACTTGTGAAGATATGCCACCTGAGCACTCGGGGGCCATGGAGATATAGATTTTTAATTCTACAATTAAGTGATTGAAGCAGGATGGTAGACACAACCCATACTGCAGAGTAATAAACTTACAATTTTAATTGAAATATGGACTTAAGTCAACCCTTATCATATATAGGAATTTTCTCCTTTTTATTTTCTATATTCTTTGTTTATATTATATATGATTTTCCCTTTCCCAGTTTGGCCCTCAGCATAAGTCCCATAAGCCCTCTTCCCTTTGCCTGTTCCCCAATCAATTCCTCCCACTTCTCTGTCCTGGCACATATCAAATCATTCCCAAAAAGAAACTAGGGGAGGAAGAAGAGAGCCCTGGTCCTGGAAAGGCTTTTTGCAGCAATGTAGGGGATTACCAGGAATTTCAATGGAGATTGATTTACTGTGGCACAGTGGTTTATTTAGCAATGCATATATTAATATAACATTAATTCACAGTGAAGCAAAGTATCTCCTTTCCTAACTTATTGTTCATCTTGTGACAGGTGGGAACCTCCTGAACCCTAGGCACTCAGACCAACAGAGTCTAGGCAATGATGAATCTTTGTGTACAGTAACAACAAGTGTGGTCTCAACACAGTTACAAATAAAGGTAATTTGCGTGGAATTCTTAGAGGCAAATTTAAAACCTCAATGTCTTTTTCTGTGTTTAGACTAGTGATTCTCAAATGTTTTCACCCAACTGGTAGTATATCATTATTTCCTTATATTTCCACTGGGATCAGAGAAAACAGGTCAATGCTCTGTCCAATTAGTCTACATTGAACTATATTGAACACTGCCCTCAAACACTCTAACCCAAGACAGCCTTGTACAATGCTGTGGTCCAAGGGGCTCAGAGTTCTCAAAGCCTGTATGGCCTACTCAAGATCCTCAGCCTTAGTTTCTCAACTTCTCAAACATCAGGATCTTAGTTTTCATTCCTCATGATCATGCAAATGCATAACCCTCCTATGTGTACACAACCACTCACAGCTATGTAAAGTCTTCTGGTCCTGATTTCAATAAATAGCCTATTTGTAACCCAACTCCTTAACTTGAACATTCCCTCAGAGCTCCTTTGCATTATGTTTATAATCAGAAGAGACATTCCTAATCCCAAATCTATCGCTTTACTAGCATAATAAGACATACCAAAGTATGATTATTCACTAAATTTATGAAGTTGAATTGACACTTGGGGTGTTCTATTCACTCTAATTTCTTTAGGGAGAGAGGTTTGTGAATCTGACACAGATATACAAACATAAATGTGGGGGGGGAGCATTATTGTGCTAGAAAGCTGGAATGGCAGAATGCCAGGCAAAGTGTTTTGATGTTTCCTGTCTTCTCTTTTCTGTCTTAGAACATCGCCAGGCATGATAATGCCACTCTTCTTCCCCAAGAGCGGTTCCAACTTCTAAGTGCTCTTGGGCAGAACATCGAAATAAATAAGAATTTTTCACTGGCATTTTATACGAGCCTGAGCAAACACTTCTACAAAATGGCAGCTGACCTTGATCACTGTGGACAAAAGGAAGCAGCCTTTGTGCTCTACCACAAATTCCTCACGTGAGAACCTGCAGTTTATACTCCGTTTCTCCAAAACATTTTTTTGTTCAGTCTGCTTTTCTATTCAGGGTTTTCCTTTTTGTTGACAGCTATAGAACTTGAGGATGTTATTATTTCATCAGATTTCTGGCACTGCCCACACAGACTTTTTCTTGTGATTCAAAGATATGAGGACCAAAATGGTGGTGTTATAAATAAGGAAATATAATGGCACACAAGGTCCAGCTCGTAGTGGAAGAAAAGAGGGCTGAAAATCAGTGTGTATCTGAATTGATAGCTATTTTGATTTTCAAATCTCCCTTGATATAAACAGTCACAGGTTTGTCTCTGATGGGTGGCCATGCTTATTGAGTTCTATGGGAGAGAGGTAGGCATTCCTGTAACTTCACAGTCACCAGAGGATTGTTGACTACCTGGCTTCTGTGTGGTTAACCATCCTTAGGGATTTCTCCAAACTGTTCATTGTATTGCATGGGAAGAGTGAAAAATAGATTGTAAAGCTGTCACCATGAAATAGTTCTTACAGCCTCAGTGACAAGGGTGCTTTGACTTTAGTAAGGGGAAGATGGAAAAGTCTCACTAATCCTGATTGGCCTTAAAATTAATGAAACAGAATATAAGGAGATATACAGGAGCTCAGCTACTAGGGAGTGGTTTTCTGGACATGATTTCATTGATCTTCAGAAGACTGAATGTTTAGTAGGTACATCAATTACTGTTCCACAACTACAAAACTTAGATTTATAGATGAGTTGAGGCACCACAGTTTGCATTCCATTTGTTGTACACATACTACAACAGGGGTTCTCTTGGATTTCCATTGGTGGTTTCCAGTAAAATGAAGGCTTCCTCTTGAGGTCATAATAAATCTCCTCTCATTTCTTCCCTTTTCAAAAAACAAGACTCTCTTACCAAACTGTCACATTTTCTCCCATACATCAGCTTCCCAGATTGAATTTCTGGTCATATCCTCTTCTCAAGCATAGTTTCTGACAAGGCAGTGAATCTTGAATCTTGGACAGACATGAGCGTTGAAGCAGTTTACTAGCATCTTTCAGTGCATCATGACACTAGGTGCCCAGGGCTCATCAGCACCTAGAACTGAGCACCCTCAGTATCTCCTCTCATTGCCTAGTGATGTCTGAGGTGAGGTGGTAAACTCCCAGTAAGCAATACACAAAAGTGCTATGTGAGCAAAGATTAATATTGGGAATGAAAGACTGAGATCACTGTATTTTTTTTCTAGTTTAAGTCCAGGAGTCCATCCTGTTTCCTCAAGGATCTGTGGGTCTATCTGATGCCTCCTGGGTGTTGAAATGACCAACTGGCACTGTGTCACATTAACTATGCTTATAGGCTGCTAATGTTTGCTGAATGTGCCAGTTTCATGGAAGAATTTTGATATTCTTTCTCCAGTCTCAGTAATGGAAATGGATGTGGGATCTCATGGTGTACCTTATTAAACACCAGTAACTTCTAAAGCAGTGACTACAGAGTCCAAATTTCCTCAGGGACTCATTTAGACATTTTAATTTCTCTGCACAGCTTAGTCTCTCTGCTCTATTCCTTTAGACTCTATGTGGAAAAGCTCCCTGCAGATAAAAAGTACAAAGACGTTGTGGAGATTTATAAAAAATCAAATATTCTCAAGGTAGGTTTTCATTCTCAATGTGGCTCACCAAAAACTCCAGAGCAGAACACAGCTGCTCACAGAAAAGCCACAGATGATGGCACTAGAAGGAATGGGGGGCAATGCTGCTTCAGGAATTCTGTATAGAGGGGGTGGCTGGGAATGGGGTCCAAGTCATGCATGAGATACTGCTGCCCCTGACAACCTCTTTTCTTTCTCTCTTTTCTGACATGAGCACTGTTCTAATTATCCATTTTGGTTTTGTATTGCAGACAACAAAACAGATTTTTGTAAGGGCTGAGGAGCTGAAGAGAGACCTGATGAATGAATACACTGAAGAACATCTTGTTTACTTGACAGAAAAGGTTAGTGTGAGGAGAAGCATGGATATAGGAGGACTGTGTGACAACTACTCACTCTGTACCCAGGACTGTCTTCTTCAGTGTCTTTGAAGTGTGTGAGTCAATGAAAGGGCTCAACATGCCCTCTGTAGTCCAATCAACACACATGAACACACACACACAAACACACACATACACACACACACAGACAGACACATACAATGTCATGGTATACTAAGAAGACGGAGACCTAACTTTATTAAAAACAGGAAAAGAGTAAGGTAGAAGAATGGATTTTCCAAAACACCAGGGATACAAGGCCCTAGACTGAAATGTCAGACTTTAACGAAACTACACTTTGTTCATATCTGGGCTGAAAAGACGTTTCTTCCAAATTTTGAAGTAGTGGCCTAAATTCTTTTCCTTTCCTGCAGAAGAAAGAAGAAGAACTGTCCAAGAAGGCATCATTCTTGGAGGAAAAACAAAAGATCAGAACACGACTTTCAAAATGGGCTTCCTTTCCTTTTCAAAAACGGTATGGTTCTCAAGAAAAATAAACAAGGTGGGGAGGAGGGCCCTGGAGCACCAATTTCATCAAAGGAAGCTCAGCCTTATTCAGTAACAACTGGAACCTTCAGTCCAACAGTGGTGCCTTCAGGAAAGAAAGCCTGCAATGAAGCAGCTCCAACAACATCACCAGCTGCCAAGGAGGCTGCAGAACTTGGCACCTTAGAACATCCAGGTGAGTCACCACAGGTTTCTCACTAGGACAAGCCTTGTATAGAAGTGGTTCCAAATGCATCTGGCTCAGGAAAACAGGATTGAGACTGAAGCTCACCAGTAATTTAAGGCAGAGGTGCTGGACAGGTCAAGTCAGGAACACTGGACCCCACAGAGAATCCTGAATCTCCTGCCATGTGTTCAGTCTTCTGCTTGTGGTTTAATGAACATATAGGTCAAGAGATCCGGAAGGATCCCTAGGCTGGCACAGGATGTTACTAGGAGGGCCAGCTTATCAGGAAAAACACCTTTCATGTTTATCATCTTCTGAGTCCCTAAACACTGATGATGCTTTACAATTAGAAAATAAGCATTCTATGCATATATTGTAGAACCAAATCTTAGTGCAATGTCTGGGTTCAAGAGTAAAATTCTAGCACACAGGTGGCATAGGGAGAGGGATTGATGCTAGTTTATACCCATTCTAGAAAGAATGATGAATTATAGGCAATCTCTGGCTACAAAGTCAAATTATTATTACAATGAAATAGAAATTTTTCTGAGCACTTGTGGTTGACAGGTGCCAAATGTGCTAGGGATTTCGTTTTACTCTGACTTTAAGCTGGAGTCATTGTGGTATTCTAGATTCTATTTAGTATTAGGGATCAAGCTAAATCGAATTTCCAAGCTTTATACTCATTTACCTTACTAGACATGGTATAATCTTTGTAACCACAAGGAATTATAAAGCTACAAAAATAAGACAGGAATCAATAAAGACTTGGTTGTATATCACAATGAGACTGTGTCTCTCCAACCAGGAATTCTTGGACCAGAGCTACCAGTACAGTTTCATGATACTATTCCACCTACTAGCCAATCAAAATATGAACCATGTTGAGGTCCTTATGATAAGGACAAACCTGTTTCCCCAAACTGTGTTCACATTACAAACCTTACAATGTATTGTATGGAAAGAAATGGGAACATTTCTTTAGCTGATATGCCCATATTTTGAGAAGTCCAAACAGTGTAGAAGCATAGGGAATGTACTGAACTAAAATCTGGTGACCTAGTGTCAGTTTTGGCTTTGATATATCTGAGATTATGATTTTGGACAGAGCATTTCCTCTTCCACTATAGGGATCTTCACATTCTATAGCAGCAAAACTAACAGGTTGACCTGTGAGCACAAGTAGATGCAGAGTGCTTAAGGGAGCACAGTATAGAGAAAGGACCCAGGTAGCTCATGGGAGGTTTTGCAGAGAAGCAGGCAGTGGTGGCACACACTTTTAATCCCAGTACTTGGGAGGCAAATACAAGTGGATTTCCCAGTTGGAGGCCAGCCTGGTCTACAGAGTGAGTTCTATGACAGCCTGGGATATACAGAGAAACACTATCTAGAAAAAAAAGAAAAAAGGAAGCTACATATTTTTGCAGCTGTCCTGCAAAGGATCTGTGTAGGCCCAGTGCTTTCTGCTTCTCCCAGTTCATGCTAGCTCTGCTCAGATCAATTGGAGGGCTCTGTTCTTCTTTTCTTTCATTCTGTCTGCTTTGACATTATTTTGTCCTCCTATTCTGCACAGTTCCCTGATATATGAATGGGACTGATAGGGGGATTGATGGAGACACATCACATAGGTCTGTGTCTTTCATTCCCTGTCTCTGTCTGAGTGTTTCTCTCTGTTTTTGTTGCTCTGTCTGTCTCTGTCACTGTCTGTGTCTGTCTGCCTCTCTCTTTACCTCTCTCTCTGTCTCTCTGTCTCTGTCTCTGTTTCTCTCTCTCTCTCTCTCTCTCTCTCTCTCTCTCTCTCTCTGTCTGTCTTTCTCCATAATATCTTGGTATTGGACACTATGTTCACACTTGATGTAGAAGGAATCTTTTCTTATAATGGCTGAATAGGGCATTGAACATTGGGATTAGAAGAATTGGACTGCTAGATTGTTTCTTTTATTTAATTTTTTAGACCAGTAGGATTTGATTTTAAACTAGATCTCTGGCCATCTAGACTCTATGTTTTTGTCACATAAGCAGTGTCTTGTATATATTCTGTCTCATTAATTGGGCCTTAAGTCAAATCAGACATTTTATATTATTCCTAGAGGTTCTCTGACACCACTGCTCTAGCATATCTGACAGGTATAACTGGCCAATGAGACTGAATAACAGACTTTCAACAGAAAATATTGTAGGTCAAGGGGTTTGTGACTGAGTTGGTATTTGTTTCTGTTTCAGTAGCCAACAGAGTATGTTCCTATAACAAAGAAACAAGGACATAAGGGTAAAGGTTTCAGGCATGCATCAGCTCAAATTCAATTTCTTTTTTTAAATTGAGTATCTTCTTCATTTACGCTGCGGATGATAAAACCTTTCCCAATTTCTACCCTCCCAAAAGCTCCCTCCCCAAAGATTCCCAACCCTTCCTCCCACCCACTGCCTCCATGTATATGCCCCTCTACCTGACACACTTCCACCTCCTCCTCACCTCTGTCGGTTTCCCTTTTGGGGGGCCTCTATTGAGCCTTTACCTGACCAAAGACCACTCCTGCAACTGATGCCCAACAACACATTCCTATGCCACATTTTTGCCTGGAACCATATGTACCTCTTGGTTGATGGTTCAGTCCCTGGGAGTCTTGGGGTGTCTGGGTGGCTGAAGTCATTGTTCTTCCCCTGGGGTGTAAACACCTTCAGCTCCTCCAGACTACCCTCCAGATCCTGCATCAGACACCCCATGCCCAGTCCAGTAGTTCGTTGCTAGTTTCTGCCTTTGTATTAGTAGGGCTCTGGCAGGGCCCCTTGGAGACAGCCATGGCATGCTCCTTTTGTACATACTTCTTGTCATAGTGTCGGAGTTTGGTGACTGTTTATAGGATGAATCTCCAGGTAGGGCAGTCTCTGGGTGGCCTTTACTTCAATGTCTTGTCTCCCTTATTGCTCCTGTGAGTATTATGTTCCCTTTTTCAGAGGAACCGTAGCACCCTCAGTTAAGCCCTCCTACTTCTTGAGCTTCCTGTGCTAGGTGAATTGTAAATTGTTTCTTCTGAGCTTTGGACTAGCAACGGCTTATTAGTGAGTGCACACCATGTGTGTTCTTGTGACTGGGTTACCTTGCTCAGGGTGACACGTTCTAGTTCCATCCATTTGCCTAAGAATTTCATGAATTCATTGTTTCTAATGGCTGAATAGTACTCCATTGTGTATATATACCACATCTTCTGTATCCATTCCTCTGTTGAGGGGCATCAGGGTTCTATCTAGGTTCTGGCTATTATAAATAAAATTGCTAAGAACATATTGGAGCATGTGTCCATATTACATGTAGGAACATCTTATGGGTACATGACCAAGAGTGGTATAGCTGGGTCCTCAGATAGTACTATGTTTAATTTTCTGAGGAATCACCAAACTAATTTCCAGAGTGTTTTTACCAGCTTGCAATCCCACCAACAATGGAGAAGTGTTCTTCTTTCTCCACATCCTCTCCAGCATCTGCTGACCCCAGAGTTTTTCATCTTAGCCATTCTGACTGGTGTAAGGTGCAATCCCAGGGTTGTTTTGATTTGCATTTCCCTGATAGCTAAGGATGCTGAACATTTCTTTAGAGTCATTTGAGTTTCCTCAGTTGAGAATTCCCTGTTGAGCTCTGTACTCAATTTTTTAATAGGGTCATTTGATTCTCTGGAGACTAAAGTCTTCAATTCTTTGTATACATGGATATAAGCCTTCTATCGATGCAGGGTTAGTAAAGATCTTTTCCCAATTTTTTGGTTGCCATTTTGTCCTATTGACTGTGTCCTTTGCCTTACAGAAGCTTTGCAGTTTTATGAGGTCCCATTTGTTGATTCTTGTTCTTAGAGCATAAGCCATTGGTGTTCTGCTCAGAAACTTTGCCCCTGTGACCATGTGTTCAAGGTTTGTCACCACTTCTTCTCTATAAGCTTCAGTGTGTCTGATTTTATCTGTAGATCCTTGGATTTATCTGTAGATCCACTTGGATTTGAGCTTTGGACAAGGAGATAAGAATGGGTCCATTTGCATTTTTCTGGATGCAGACCTCCAGTTGATCCAGCACCATTTTTTTTTAAATGCTTTCTTTTGTCCACTGGATGTTGTTTAGCTTCTTTGTCAAATATCAAGTGACCATAG
Source organism: Apodemus sylvaticus (assembly GCF_947179515.1). Lineage (NCBI taxonomy): Eukaryota > Metazoa > Chordata > Mammalia > Rodentia > Muridae > Apodemus > Apodemus sylvaticus. The sequence goes on from NC_067472.1 coordinate 204,016,698, forward strand.
GTGTGTGGATTCTTTTCTGGGTCTTCAATTCTATTCCATTGATCTTCCTGCCTGTCTGCATACCAATACCAAACAGTTTTTATCACTATTGCTCTGTAGTAGAGCTTGAGGTTAGGGATGGTGATTTCCCCAGAATATCTTTTTTTGTGAAGAATAATTTTTGCTTTCCTGGTTTTTTTGTTATTCCAGATGAATTTGTGAATTGCTCTTTCTAGATCTATGAAGAACTGATTTGGAATTTTGATGAGGATTGCATTGAATCTGTGGATTGCTTTCGGCAAGATGGCCATTTTTACTATATTGATCCTGCAAATCCATAAACATGGGAGATCTTTCCATCTTCTGAGACTTTCTTCGATTTCTTTCTTCAGAGGCTTAAAGTTCTTCTCATATAGACACTTCACTTGCTTCGTCAGGTTCACACCTAGGTGTGAAATATTATTTGGTACTATTGTGAAGGGTGTCATTTCCCTAATTTCTGTCTCATCTTGTTTATCCTTTGAGTAGAGGAAGGCTACTGATTTGTTTGAGTTAATTTTATATCCAGCCACTTTGCTGAAGTTGTTTATCAGCTTTAGGAGTTCTCTGGTGTAAGTCTTGGAGTTGCTTAAGTATACTATCATATCATCAGCAAATATTGATAGTTTGACTTCTTCCTTTCCAATTTGTATACCTTTGACCTCTTTTTGCTGCCTGATTGCTCTGGCTAAGACTTCAAGTACTATGATGAATAGATAGGGAAAGAGTGGCCAGCCTTTTCTGGTCCCCAATTTTAGTCTGATTGCTTTAAGTTTCTCTCCATTTAGTTTGATGTTGATTAGTTAGAATGGGTCAATTTGCATTTTTTTGCATGCAGACCTCCAGTTGATCCAGCACCATTTTTTTTTAAATGCTGTCTTTTTTCCACTGGATGTTTTTTAGCTCCTTTGTCAAATATCAAGTGACTAGAGGTGTGTGAATTCTTTTCTGGGTCTTCAATTCTTCAGTATGCAGTATATGGTTTTCACTATGTTTAGGTATGGGCTTTGGATTCCCAATCTCTCCAAGTCTTTTATCATGAAGGGATGCTGAATTTTGTCAAAAGCCTTTTCAGCATCTAATGAAATAATCATTGGTTTTTTTTTCCTTTGGATTGTTAATGTAGTAAATTAGAATGACGGATTTCTGTATGTTGAACCATCCCAGCCTCACTGGGATGAAGCCTACCTGATCATGGTTAATTATATAGTTCTGATGCATTCTTGGATTCCGTTGGTCAGGGTGTTGTTCAATATTTTTGGTTTGGTTTAGGTATAAGTGTGATTTTGGCTTCATAGAATGAGTTCGGTAGTGTTCCTTGAGTTTCTATTTCATGGAAACGTTTGAAGATTATCGGAATTAATTCTTCTTTGAAGATCTGATAGAATTCCCCACTAAACCCATCTGGTCCTGGGCCTTTTTTTGAAGGGAAAATACTCATGACTGCTTCTATTTCTTCAAGGCTTATGGGACTATTTATATGGTTTATCTGATCCTGTTTTGACATTGACACCTGGTATGTATCTTGAAAGCTATCCATTTCATCCAGGTTTTCAAACTTTGTTGAGTATAAACTCTTGTACTAGGATCTGATGATTTTTTGAATTTCCACAGCTCCTGTGGTTATGTCTCCCTAATCATTCCTGATTTTATTAATTTGGATGCTGTCTCCATGCCCCCTGGTTAGTCTGGTTAAGGGTTTATCTATCTTGATTTTCTCAAAGAACCAGATCCTTGTTTTGTTGATTCTTTGTATAGCTCTTTTTACATCTGCTTGGTTGATTTTGGATCTAAGTTTGATTATTTCCTGCAGTCTACTTCTCTTGGGGGTATTTGCTTCCTTTTCTTCTAGAGCCTTCAAGTGCGCTGTCAAACTGTTAGTGTAAGCTCTCTCCATTCCTTTTTTGGAGGCACTTAGAGCTATGAGCTTTCCTCTTAGCACTGCTTTCATTGTGTCTCATAAATTTTAGTATGATGTGTCTTCGTTTTCATTGAATTCTAAAAAGTCTTTAATTTCTTTATTTCTTCCTTGACCAAGCTATCGTTGAGAAGAGCATTGTTCAAAGTCCATGTATATGTGTGTTTTCCATTGTTGTTGTTTGAGCTTAAGACCAGCCTTAGGCCATGGTGATCTGATAAGATACCTGAAATAATTTCAATATTTCTATATCTGTTGAGACCTGCTCTGTAACCAATTACATGGTCAATTTTGGATAAGGTACCATGAGGTGCTGAGAAGAAGGTATATTCTTTTGCTTTATGGTGGAATGTTCTATAAATATCTGTTAGATCCAGTTGGTCTATAACTTCAGTTAGTTTCACAGTATCTCTGTTTAGTTTCTGATTCCATGATTTGATCATTTTTGGCAGTGCGGTGCTGAAATCTCCCACTATTATCGTGTTCGGTGCAATGTGTGCTTTGAGCTTTATTAAAGTTGCTTTTATGAATGTGGGTGCCCTTATGTTCAGAGCATAAGTCTTTTCCTTTGAGCAGTATGAATTGTCCCTTCTTATATTTTTGGACATCACTACCAGTTTCATGATACTATTCTACCTACTAGCCAATCAACACCTGAATCAATTTGGGGTCCTTATGATAAGGACAAACCTATTTTCCCAAACTTTGCTCATATTACAAACCTTAAAATGTCTGGAGAGGAAAGAAATCTACACATTTCTTTAGCTGATATCCCCATATATTTTGAGAAGTCCAGAAAGTGTGGAAGCATAGGGAATGTACTGAACTAGAATCTGGTGCCCTAGTGTTAGTTTTGGCTCTGATATATCTGAGCTCATGATTTTGGACAGAGCATTCTATCTTCCACTAAAGTATCTTCACATTCCATAGTAGCAAAACTAACAGGCTGGGTTCTGAGCCCACCTAGAGGTAGAGTGCATAGGAGAGAACAGTGTAGATAACACACCCAGGTAGTTCATGAGAGGTCTTCCAGAGAAGCAGACAGAGAGCTGGGGTGTTCACAGGAACACTCAAAGCCAAGATGTCTCATTGTGGTAGCTATCCTGCACTCAGTTTCCACATTAACCTCTTCAGTAGCAGTGTTGTGATGGGAGGGAAACTAGCTGCCACAACTGCCAACCCTCTATGGAAAGGGTTGTCCTGTCTGGCCTGCCAGGATTGGCAGCTGTGTCCTATTGGGGACTCAGAGTATAACCCTCATGGACCAGATCTTTATGGTTTGAATGGAAATTTCAGGACAGAAAATGTGACTGTGTGTCATGTCTAGGACACAAAGAAACTATATTACATACTATGGTCCTCCAGGCAAAATCTTTAAAAGAAGTGCCAGTGCCAGCACTACTTGTGATGATATGCCACCTTAGCACTAGGGGGCCATGGAGATACAGGCTTTTAATCCTACAATTAAGTGACTGAAGTAGGATGGTAGACACAACCCAAATTGCAGAATAATACACTTACAATTATAATTGAAATAAATGGTCTCAGGAAACAAGCTGGAGTAGCCATTTTAATATCAGATAAAACTGACTTTCAACCCAAAGTCATCAAAAGAGACCCTGAGGGACACTTCTTGCTGGTCAAAGGAAAAATACAACAAGAAGAACTCTCAATCCTGAACATCTATGCTCCAAATGCAAGGGCACCCTCATTCGTAAAAGAAACTTTATTAAAGCTCAAAGCACACATTGCACCTAACACAATAATTGTGGGTGACTTCAACACTGCACTTTCCTCAATGGACCGATCAGGAAAATAGAAACTAAACAGGGACATAATGAAATTAATTGAAGCTTTGGACCAATTAGATTTAACACATATATATATGGAACATTCTATCCTAAAGCGAAAGAATATACCTTTTTCTCAGCACCTCATGGTACCTTCTCCAAAATCAACCATATAATTGGTCACAAGACAGACCTCAACAAATATAAGAAGATCGAACTAATCCCATGCCTCCTGTCAGATCACTATGGAGTAAAAGTGGTCTTCAATAGCAACAAAAACAACAGAAAACCCACATGCACGTGGAAATTGAACAATATTCTACTCAATGATACCTTGGTCAAGGAAGAAATAAAGAAATTAAAGACTTTTTAGAACACAATGAAAATGAAGACACAACATACCCAAATCTATGGGACACAATGAAAGCAGTGCTAAGAGGAAAACTCATAGTCCTGAGTGCCTCCAAAAAGAAAATGGAGAGAGCATACATTACCAGCTTAATGACACACCTGAAAGCCCTGGAACAAAAAGAAGCTATTTCACCCAGGAGGAGTAGAATGCAGGAAATCATCAAACTAGATGATTAGAAGGCAGGAAATCAATCAAGTAGAAACAAAGAGAACCATACAAAGAATCAACAAAACAAGGAGCTGGTTCTTCGAGAAAATCAACAAGATAGTTAAACCCTTAGCCAGACTGACCAAAGGGCACAGAGAAAGTATCCAAATTAACAAACTTAGAAATGAAAAGGGAGATATAACAACGGAAACTGAGGAAATCCAAAAAATCATCAGATCCTACTACAAGAGCCTGTACTCAACACAACTGGAGAACCTAGAGGAAATGGACAATTTCCTTGACAGATACCAAATACCAAAATTAAATCAGGACCAAATATAGCATTTAAACAGTCCCATAATGCCTAAAGAAATTGAAGGAGTCATCGAAAGTCTTCCAACGAAAAAAAGCACAGGACCAGATGGTTTCAGTGCAGAATTCTATCAGACTTTCAAAGAAGAGTTAACACCAATACTCTTCAAATTATTCCACAAAATAGAAACAGAAGGAACACTACCCAATTCCTTCTATGAAGCCACAATTACGCTGATACCAAAATCACACAAAGATCCAACAAAGAAAGAGAACTTCAGACCAATTTCCCTTATGAACATCGATGCAAAAATACTCAATAAAATTCTTGCCAACCGAATCCAAGAACACATCAAAAACGATCATCCACCATGATCAAGTAGGCTTTATCCTGGCAATGCAGGGTTGGTTCAATATACGGAAATCTATCAATGCAATCCACTACATAAACAAACTCAAAGAAAAAAACCACATGGTCATTTCATTGGATGCTGAAAAAGCATTTGACAAAATTCAGAATCCTTTCATGCTTAAAGTCTTGGAAAGAACAGGAATTCAAGGCCCATACCTAAACATAGTAAAAGCAATATACAGCAAACCGGTAGCCAGCATCAAACTAAATGGAGAGAAACTTGAAGCAATCCCACTAAAATCAGGGATTAGACAGGGCTGCCCCCTTTCTCCTTATCTTTTCAATATTGTACTTGAGGTACTAGCTCAGGCAATTCGACAACATAAGGAGGTCAAAAGGATACAAATTGGAAAGGAAGAAGTCAAACTATCATTATTTGCAGATGACATGATAGTCTACCTAAGTGACCCAAAAAACTCCACTAGAGAACTCCTACAGCTGATAAACAACTTCAGCAAAGTGACAGGTTATAAAATCAACACAAGCAAATCAGTGGCCTTCCTATACTCAAAGGATAAGCAGGCTGAGAAAGAAATTAGGGAAATGACCCCCTTCACAATAGCCACAAATAGTATAAAGTATCTTGTGGTGACTCTTACCAATCATGTGAAAGATCTGTATGACAAGAACTTCAAGACTCTGAAGAAGGAAATGGAAGAAGACCTCAAAAAATGGGAAAACCTCCCATGCTCATGGATCGGTAGAATCAATATAGTTAAAATGGCCATTTTGCCAAAAGTAATCTACAGATTCAATGCAATACCCATCGGCATCCCAACTCAATTCTTCACAGAGTTAGAAAGAGCAATTATCAAATTCATCTGGAATAACAAAAAACCCAGGATAGATAAAACTATTCTCAGCAACAAAAGAAATTCTGGGGGAATTAGTATCCCTGACCTCAAGCAATACTACAGAGCAATAGTGTTAAAAACTGCATGGTATTGGTACAGTGACAGGCAGGAGGATCAATGGAACAGGATTGAAGATCCAGAAATGAACCCACACACCTATGGCCACTTGATCCTCGACAAAGAGGCTGAAAACATCCAATGGAAAAAAGATAGCCTTTTCAACAAATGGTGCTGGTTCAACTGGAGGGCAGCATGCAGAAGAACGCAAATTGATCCATCCTTGTCTCCTTGTACCAAGCTCAAATCCAAATGGATCAAGGACCTCCACATAAAGCCAGACACTCTGAAGCTAATAGAAAAGAAACTGGGGAAGACCCTTGAGGACATCGGTACACGGAGAAAGTTTCTGAACAGAACACCAATAGCGTATGCTCTAAGAGCAAGAATTGACAAATGGGACCTCATAAAATTACAAAGTTTCTGTAAGGCAAAGGACACCATCAAGAGGACAAATCGGCAACCAACAAATTGGGAAAAGATCTTCATCAATCCTACATCAGATAGAGGGCTAATATCCAATATATATAAAGAACTCAAGAGGTTAGACACCAGAAAAGCAAACAACCCTATTAAAAAATGGGGTACAGAGTTAAACAAAGAATTCTCACCTGAAGAACATCGGATGGTGGAGAAGCATCTTAAAAAATGCTCAACTTCATTGGTCATTAGGGAAATGCAAATCAAAACAACCCTGAGATTTCACCTTACACCAGTCAGAATGGCTAAGATTAAAAATTCCGGAGATAGCGGGTGTTGGAGAGGGTGCGGAGAAAGAGGAACACTCCTCCACTGCTGGTGGGGTTGCAAATTGGTACAACCACTCTGGAAATCAGTCTGGCGGTTCCTCTGAAAACTGGGCACCTCACTTCCAGAAGATCCTGCTATACCACTCCTGGGCATATACCCAGAGGATTCCCCACCATGTAATAAGGATACATACTCTACTATGTTCATAGCAGTCCTATTTATAATTGCCAGATGCTGGAAAGAACCCAGGTATCCCTCAACAGAAGAGTGGATGCAAAAAATGTGGTATATCTACACAATGGAGTACTATTCAGCCATTAGAAACAATGAATTCATAAAATTCTTAGGCAAATGGATGGAGCTAGAGAATATCATACTAAGTGAGGTAACCCAGACTCAAAAGATGAATCATGGTATGCACTCACTAATAAGTGGATATTAACCTAGAAACCTGGATTACCCAAAACATAATCTACACATCAAATGAGGTACAAGAAGAAAGGAAGAGTGGCCCCTTGTTCTTTAAAGACTCAATGAAGCCGTATTCAGCAAAACCAGAACAGGGAAGTGGGAAGGGGTAGGTGGGAGGACAGGGGGAGAGAAGGGGGCTTACAGGACTTTTTGGGAGTGGGGGGGCTACGAAAGGGGAAATCATTTGAAATGTAAATAAAAAATATACCGAATAAAAAAATTAAAAAAAGAAATAAATTGAAACTTATCATTTATAGGAATTTTCTCTTTTGTTATTTTCTATATTCTTTGTTTATATTATATATGATTTTCCCTTTCCCTGTTTGCCCCTCAGCATAATCCCATAAGCCCTCTTGCATTTGACTGTTCCCCAATCAACCCCCTCCCACTTCTCTGTCCTGTCACATATCAAATCATTCCGAAGAAGAAACTAGGAGAGGAAGAAGAGAGCCCTGGTCCTGGAATGGCTTTATGCAGCATTGTAGGGGATTACCAGGAATTTTCAATGGAGATTGACTTACTATGGCACAGTGGTTTATTTAGCAATGCATATATTAATGTAATATAACATTAATTCACAGAGAAGCAAAGTATCTCCTTTCCTAACTTATTGTTCATCTTGTGACAGGTGGGAACCTCCTGAACCCTAGGCACTCAGACCAACAGAGTCTAGGCAATGACGAGTCTTTGTGTACAGGAACAACAAGTGTGGTCTCAACACAGTTACAAATAAAGGTAATTTGCATGGAATTCTTTGAGGCAAATTTAAAATCTCAATGTCTTTTTTGTGTGTTTAGACTAGTAATCCTCAAATGTTTTCACCCAACTCCTCATATATCAATTTTTCTTTATATTGGCACTGGGATCAGAGAAAACAGGTCAATGCTCTGTCCAGTTAGTGGTTACACTATATTGAATACTGCTCTGAAACATTCTAACCCAAGACAGCCTGGTACAATGCTATGGTCCAAGGTGCTCAGAGTTCCCAAAGCCTGTATGGCCTACTGAAGATTCTCAGCCTTAATTTCTGAACCTCTTAAACATCAGGAACTTAGTTTTCATTCCTCATGATCATGCAAATGCATAACCCTCCTATTTGTACACAACCACTCACAGCTATGTGAAGTCTTCTGGTCCTGATTTCAATAAATAACCTATTTGTAAGCCGGCTTCTTAAGTTGAACATTCCCTCAGAGCTCCTTTGCAATATGTTTTTCAATGGTAACAGGCATCCCTAATCCCAAATCTACCACTTTACTAGCATAATAGGAAATCCCAAGGTGGGATTATTCACTAAATGTATGAAGCTGAATTGACACAAGGGGTGTTCTATTCACTCTAATTTCTTCAGGGAGAGAGGTTTGTGAATCTGACACAGATATACATACACAATTGTGTGTGTGTGTATATGTGTGTATGTGTGTGTGTGTGTGTGTGTGTGTGTCTGTGGGCAAAGCCATTAATGTGCTAGAGAGCTGAAATGCCAGCATGCCAGACAAAGTGTTTTGATGTTTCCTGTCTTTTCCTTTTTGTCTTAGAACATCGCCAGGCATGATAATGCCACTCTTCTTCCCCAAGAGAGGTTCCAACTGTTAAGTGCTCTTGGGCAGAACATTGAAATAAACAACAATGTTTCGTGGGCATTTTACGTGAGCCTGAGCAAAAACTTCTATAAAATGGCAGCTGACCTTGATCAATGTGGACAAAAGGAAGCAGCCTTTGTGCTCTACCACAAGTACCTCACGTGAGAACCTGCAGTTTCTACTCCTTTTCTGGAACTCGTTTTTTTGCTCAGTCTGCTGTTTTATTCAGGGTTTTCTTCTTTGTTGACAGCTATAGAACTTGAGGATGTAATCTTTTCATCAGATTTCTGGAACTGCCCACACAGACTTTTTCTTGTGATTCAAAGATATGAGGAACAAAGGTGGTGGTGTTATAAATAAGGAAATATAATGGCACACAAGGTCCAGCTCATAGTGGAAGAAAAGAGGGCTGAAAATCAGTGTGTATCTGAACTGATAGCTATTTTTGATTTTCAAATCTCCCCTGATGTAAACAGTCACAGATTTGTCTCTGATGGGTGGCCACACTTATTGAGTTCTATGGGAGAGAGGTAGGCATTCCTGTAGCTTCACAGTCACCAGAGGATTGTTGACTACCTAGCTTCAGTGTGGTTAACCATCCTTAGGAATTTCTCCAAACTATTCATTGTATTGCATAAGAAGAGTGAAAAATAGATTGTAAAGCTGTCACCATGAAATAGTTCTTACAGCCTCAGTGACAAGGGTGCTTTGACTTTAGTAAGGGGAAGATGGAAAAGTCTCACTAATCCTAGTTGGCCTTAAATTTTGTGAAACAGAATATAAGGAGATATAGTATATATAGGGAGGGGTTTTCTGGACATGATTTAATTGATCTTCAGAAGACTGAATGTTTAGTAGGTACGTCAATTACTGTTCCACAACTAGAGAGCTTAGATTTACAGATGAGTTGAGGTACCACAGTTTGCATTCCCTTTGTTGTACAAATACTACAACAGGGTTTCTCTTGGTTTTCCACTGGTGGTTTCCCGTAAAATGAAGGCATTCTCTTGAGATCATAAAAAATCTACTCTCATTTTTTCCCTTCTCCAATAACAAATCTCTCTTACCAAAAAGTCACAAGTTCTCCCATACATCAGCTTCCCAGACTGAGTTTCTGGTCATATCCTCTTCTCAAGAAGAGTTTTTGACAAGGCAGTGAATCTTGAATCTTGGACAGACATAAGGGTTGAAGCAGTTTACTAGCATCATGAGACTAGGTACCCAGGGAACATCACCACCTAGAACTGAGCACCCTCAGTATCTCCTCTCATTACCTAGTGATGTCTGAGGTAAGGTGGTACACTCCCAGGTAGCAATAAACAAAAGTGCTATGTGGGCAAAGATTAATATTGGGAATGAAAGACTCAGACCACTGTGTTTATTTCCTAGTATGAACTCCAGGATTACAACCTGTTTCCTCAAGGATTGTGTGTCTATCTGGTGCCTCCTGGGTGTTGAAATGACCAACTGGCACTGTATCACTTTAACTATGCTTATTGACAACTAATGTTTGCTGAATGTGCCAGTATCATGGAAGAATTTTGATAGTTTTTCTCCAGTCTAAGTAATGGAAATTGATGTGGGATCTCAGGGTGTGCCTTATTAAATACCAGTAACTTCTGAAGCAGTGACAACAGAGTCCAAGATTCCTCAGGGACTCATTTAGACATTTTAGTTTCTCTGCACAGCTTAGTCTCTCTGCTCTATTCCTTTAGACTCTATGTGGAAAAGCTCCCTGCAGATAAAAAGTACAAAGACGTTGTGGAGATTTACAAAAAATCAAATATCCTCAAGGTAGGTTTTCGTTCTCAATGTGACTGACCAAAAATCTCCAAAGCAGAACACAACTGCTCACCAAAAAGCCACAGATGATGACACTAGAAGGAAGCAGGGGGTGGGGGCGTGGGGGGGTGGGCAGTGCTGTTTCAGGAATTCTGTACAGAGGGTATGGCTGGGAATTGCATTCAAGACATGCACGAGATACTGCTGCCCCTGCCATCTTCTATTCTTTCTCTCTTTTCTAACATTAGCACTGTTCTAATTATCCATTTTGGTTTTGTATTGCAGACAATAAAACAGATTTTTGTAAGGGCTGAGGAGCTGAAGAGAGACCTGTTAAATGAATATTCTGAAGAACATTTCGTTTACTTGACAGAAAAGGTCAGTGTGAGGGGAAGCATGGATATAGGAGGACTGTGTGACATCTACACAGTCTGATCCCAGGACTGTCTTGTGCAGTGTCTTTGAAGTGTGAGTCAATGAAAGGGCTCCCTCTGTAATCCAATCAACACACATGAACATTCACACACACACACACACACACACACACACAATGTCATGGCATACTAAGAAGACTGAGACCTAACTTTATTAAAAACAGGAAAAGAGTAAGGTAGAAGAATGGATTTTCCAAAACACCAGGGATACATGCCCTAGGCTGAAATGTCAGACTTTAACAGAACTACACTTTGTTCATATCTGGGCTGAAAAGACGTTTCTTCCAAAATTTGAAGTAGTGGCCTAAATTCTTTTCCTTTCCTACAGAAGAAGAAGGAAGAAGAACTGTCCAAGAAGGCATCATTCTTGAAAGAAGAAAAGAAGACCAGAACACGAATTTCAAAATGGGCTTCCTTTCCTTTTCTAAAACGGTATGGTTCTCAAGAAAAATAAACAAGGTGGGAGGTGGGCGCTGGAGCACCAATTTCATCAAAGGAAGCTCAGCCTTATTCAGTAACAACTGGAACTTTCAGCCCAACAGTGGTGCCTTCAGGAAAGGAAGCCTGTGATGAAGCAGCTCAAACAACATCACCAGCTGCCAAGGAGGCTTCAGAAACTGGCACCTTAGAATGGCCAGGTGAGTCATCATCGTTTTCTTACTTGGACAAGCCTTGTATAGAAGTTGATCAAATTGCATCTGGGTCAGGAAAACAGGAGTGAGACTGAAGCTCACCAGTAAGGTAAGGCAGAGGTGCTGGACAGGTGCCTCAAGTCTGGAACACTGGGCCCCACACGGAATCCTGAATCTCCTGCCATGTTCTCAGTCTTCTGCTTCCATGGATCTGCTGGCTATGCTGTGGTAACAGAACCTCATGAGATGAGTGCTGCTTTTATCTGTCTTGACAACCTGACTGTCTTGTCAGCATGTGGAGACAGAGTAATATTTCCATATGTATCTGTCAGATGTTGTTAAAAAATTTCTGAACTTTCCCTGCAGTTCAGCAACCACATGGGTCTCCCTCATATTTAAAACATTGCAAGATTGTGGACAGATTGTGGTAGTCTGACCCTGAGATAAGATACTGTGTATGTATTTGTGCTCTCTGCATCCTCTTATTACCTGAAGGATTTATTCACAGCCTCACAGATCTATCATAAATGCTCCATATGATTGAGCATAACCACAGCTGGCTTCATCAAGGTGGATTCTATGGAATAAGTGTAGTTTGACTCAATGCATGCCAGGATGTCACAGATTGTAAGTCATTTGTGTGAGTCAAGATCTAAGGCAACGTCCAGGTGGACACAGGAAAATACAAGTCTAGACTTCAGAGCGTAAATGCCAAAAAATCTGGAGATATGAATGAAGATCCAAGGAGACCTGTCTCTGCCAGGAGAAACACAGCAGAAGTTTTGCTTTTCTCTGACAGTATAGCTCCCTGAATGCTTATGGTGTTCTACTCAGTTAGGAGATGACTTTGTCCAATGAGGACTTTCACAGAGAAATTTTATATCAGCTAAGAGTCACATCTAAAAATATTGCTCCATCCACTTAAGCAGACAGTAAAGCCCATGGCCCCTTCTCCCAGACACCAGTAACCAGAGCTTGGAGTAAAACTCCCTGCCTATCATGAGGAGGGGGATGAAGAAAAGGATCTCAATGACTTTGTATTACTTTCCTACGGTGATAGACTTGAGTTCTCCTCAGGGATACCAGGCCCTGTCTCCTCATACTTTTCTCTCTTTTCCATTACAGTTGAGAAAGGCAGAGGCCTGCGCCAGGTGGTCCTCCCTCATGATTTGTGCGATAAATTCCTCACTGCAGCAGGAATGAACACCAAGAAAAAAATAGAGACATGTGGTGTTCTATGTGGAGCCCTGGTAAAGATATAAACACTTCTGATTTGAGGCTGTTGCTTTCCCCTTGACTTTACATGACTCTCAGGGAACATATCTAGGGTCTCTATCCATACACATAACCTTCCAGAAGGAACTATGGTTGACAAGGTTGGCCATCTTGTATTGGATGACTTTGTATTTGGTTGCTTTAGAGAGTCTTTTGAAATGAACAATGTGGTTCAATGCTATAGATAGAAATGTTCATTCTAGTTGGGGGCTAGTGCCAGAAATTCCAGGCACTGGAAAACTGATGCTGGAATCTTCTTACAAGTTCAAATGAGCCTCAGCGTCAGAGTTCTATATTACCTAAAGGTAAAAGAATGCAAACAGAAAGCAGAAATGCAGGTAGCCAGGCATAAGTCACGGAAACAGACAAGTTGCCTCGTTGTAACCAGAAATCAATGGCTTTTAGGTCCTGGTCTGAGTATCTACTCTGGTAAGCTTTTGAGCACTAGTTTCCTAGGCATCTCTAGACTCCTGAGCAATCCTACTGGCTGCTACTGGAAAGACCCTAAGCCCAGGAGGTGTCAAGCTGGACATCTACATTTCTACTCAACATCTGTTCCTTTTTAGCTGTATCTTAGCAAAGCACAAGAGCAGCCAAGGATTTGAAACCACAAAGGGAGACAGAAAAATGAGATTCATGTACTGTCTGGTCTGGGGCCTATTGTGTGTATGAGAGAATGGGTCTGAGACCTCCAAGAGTTGTGACAAGTTGTTTTCTCCTGGCAGGTTGGAGAGGAATATCACATCAGCCATATCCTCATTCCTGTCCAGGAAGGAGGCCCAGATTATTGCTGTGCAAAGCATGAGGAGGACCTCTTCTTTATTCAAGAAGGACTGGGACTTATTACATTAGGATGGATACATGTAAGCAAAAGGACCTCTGGGAATGAGGGTTCCTTTTCTGTTTCTTCAAAACAGCCTACCTAAAACTTGCTGTGCACAGAGGCAATTCATTCCAGATCATCGGCTCTGAGCATATATAACCAAAGTGTGCAGGTCAAATCAAAGGATCATTTCCTGGCACTTTTACAGCTCTTTGTATTTTATGTTTACTAGGAGTAATTGTTCAAACTTTCAACTTTATGTTAATCTGCGTGGAGAATGGTAGCTTGCCAGGATATATGAGAAAATGTATATAGACCATATACCTAAAAGGTGTAGAGATGAAACTTAAGTAAGCCAAGAGTGTCTGTTCTAATGATTGTGTTTTTTATTTATGAAGAAGTACTTCCTTTGTGTACACTGAAATGATCTTACATGCAAGATTTTGAAGTGTTTGAACATGTATAGCATACATCTTTTGACTTTCAAGAAAACACATTTACTTGCCGAGAGAGTCTCTTGGATGATTCTGTTATTTTCAAAGACTGAAGTTCACAAAACTATTGAAATTATTCTAACAACGAATATAAGCCACAAGAAGGAGTATTACTTGTGTTTTTTGTGAGATCAAAAACTTCTAGTCAGACCTTGGGAAGTGCTGATGCTCTTCATTCCAATTGTATAAATTCTTCCTGCTGTGCCAAATTCAACAATATATTATGGCCAATTGATATTGGCCTTTTGTGGCTTGGGACTCAAAGGGGAAATCACACATAAAATGAGCACCAAGTCACATGAGACAAAGTGCACAGTATACTTCAGGTGAGAAATATAGGACAGTGAGGGTTGCAGAGGAAGAGCTGTCACATGTAAAGTTACATGATGACTTGGGAGGAGGAGCCCAAAAAATTTATGGGAGAGGGGATAGCATTGGAGAGAGATACACTGAGATCCTATATCAGTGAGCATTTCTGTTGGCTAGGATTTGTGGTTTGTTTTGGAAACGGATGCCTGATCTTCACATATATAACCAAAGAGAACCCTGGCATACCTTGTCTAGGATGGAGGTAAAAATGGAGAGTGATTTGGAGTACAGAGAAAACTCTGGACTATTCTGAGCAAAAGAATGATGTGACCAAAGCCATACTCCAGAAGTTAAAATTAAGGAGTTGAAGGGCTCCTTGGGAAGGGAATGTCAGGTGTGGTTTGGGAGCTTATACCATGGAATGAGGATAAGAAGGTGATAGTCTTGTTTGTGTGTGTAGGAGGGATCAGGGTAATTCAGATACCCAGGCAATAGGGGTAGAGGCTGAGGAGTCAGGCTGGGCAGGATTTCAATTGGGCTCATGGAGTTAGAAGTGCTCCTCTCATAAACATGAATAGGGTTGCAGAAGAGGACAGATCTTGACAGCAGGGTTCAGTTATACTGTTTGGAATTGAAGGCACATGTTAGATATTCCAACTGCATCAACATTGAGAGGATGTTGTGAGAAGCCTAGAGAGGGACCTGAGCCACGTGCAGGTGGCTCATGAACCTGGTAAATAGGGAGAACTGGCTGCAAGAGAAACAATTCCCTGGCAGATTAGGTGAATGTCTAATGAGGAAAGCAGGGTATATAGGGATGAAGAAGAAACAAGGGTGAAGGAGAACTGGATATGATGTTCTCAGAAGCCGCATAACAGGGATGCAGGAAGAATGACGTCAGGATTTGACCTGCTGGAGCTCTGAGGATATTGACTTAATGCCTTCTAAGTCATGGTGGGCAGAGATTGCAATGTTCAATAATGTCATAAAATCTGGGTGTACTGTCACACTCCTGGACCCCCAGCATTCAGGACGATAAGACTTGTAGGTAGAGAATTTGGTGCCAAGTTGATTGAACTGTAATATTGTGCCTCAAAACAAGAAGTCACTTAATTAGGAATTGGTCAGTGTGGAGTCTGTCATAACGGTCATACTGAAGCAGGCATCTAGGACCTAGAATCTAGGGGAATTTGAAGTGAGAAGGCTGCTCTTAGGAAATGGGTTAGCAGATTACTGACCTGTAGGACCTGTGAGATGGTTTGGACATGGTATCTTCTTGTTTATTGTTTTCTTCAATTTTTCTTTGATTTCACTTTAGTTGTCAAAGGCTTGATGTTTTAAATTATAGCATAGCTGTGAGTGTACATATGTAAAAAGAGTTGGGGTTGCAAATTGGTACAACAACTCTGGAAATCAGTTGGGCAGTTCCTCAGAAAACTGGGCACATCACTTCCGGAAGATTCTGCTATACCACTCCTGGGTATATACCCAGAGGATTCCCCAGCATGTAATAAGGATACATGCTCCACTATGTTCATAGCAGCCCTATTTATAATAGCCAGAAACTGGAAAGAACCCAGGTATTCCTCAGCAGAAGAATGGATGCAAAAAATGTTGTATATATACACAATGGAGTACTATTCAGCCATTAGAAACAATGAATTCATGAAATTCTTAGGCAAATGGATGGAGCTGGAGAACATCATATACTAAGTGAGGTAAGCCAGTCTCAAAAGATCAATCATGGTATTCACTCACTAAGAAGTGGATATTAACCTAGAAAACTGGAATACCAAAACCATAATCCACAGATAAAATGATGTACAAAAAGAACGGAGGAGTGGCCCCTGCTTCTGGAAAGACTCAGTGTAGCAGTATAGGGCAAAACCAGAGCAGGGAAGTGGGAAGGGGAGGGTGGGAGAACAGGGGGAGGGAAGGGGGCTTATGGGACTTCTGGGGACTGGGGGGCCAGAAAAGGGGAAATCATTTGAAATGTAAATAAAAATATATCGAATAAAAAAAGGGAAAAATAAGTTATAGCATAGTTGTGAGTGTACATACATAGAGTTGTTAAATATCTCAAGGTGGATGCATCTATATGCATACACAACTTAGAGATAGAAATGAGAATCTGCTAAAAGCCTGCTCCAAATTTCTCACTTCCTTCCTCTGAAATTGAATCCTCTCTTGAACTCACCATGTCTTCCTCCATTTTATATATGAACCTCCTCAATTCTAGCAGTACTTTGTGTTCATTGTGCAGAAATGTGATTACTATCTGTAAGTGTGGACTCATGAATGTATTCGTCTGATGGGTAGTTACATCTGGTGGCCCAGTGAGAATGGGAGGGAAGTAAAGGAAAGAGTCATAGTATTATCAGGCAGATGGTTCAATTTTCCTTTTCCACATGACAGATGTGGGTCTGCATGGAGAGATTTTGGAAATCACAGGAGAGAACAGATTGTTAATGATCCATGGCCTCCCTTCCTTGCTGGATCAACCATAGCTGACTGGGCTAACTTACAATTCTTGACTTCTTTTGTCTTCTCAGACCCATCCAACCCAGACAGCCTTTTTGTCAAGTGTAGATCTACACACACATTTTGCATACCAAACGATGCTCCCTGAATCCATAGCTGTGGTGTGTGCTCCCAAGTATAAACAGTAAGTATGTGAGATTCAAGTCTGGAATTTAGAATTACAAAATTGTCAATGGCTCCAAACTATTTAAAAATTGTCTATGTACAGAATGTCTTAATTGATTGCTATGAAAGCCTTCCTTTAAGGTGCATAGTCTAATGATCACCAGCCACTCTTAAAAGATAAGATGACACCACTGCTGGTTTTCTAAGACAACCTCTCAAGAAATTTACTCAAGAGGCAGAGATTGAACAAATTCCACAGAAAACACTGTATAAGAGTTTTATGTCTTTTATTTCACAATGCTGTGTTATTCTGAATTCTTCAGGAGAGGTAGTATTGGGCAAGCAATGAATCATCCTGCTTTCTTTTATAATATTTTTGTACACTTGATGTGCTACAGGAATAAGATTGCTCTGGTTTTAGAATTTTGTCCCTTCTGCCTCAAATTTATTGGTTTAAACAGACCTAACTCATTGCTACGTTGTTCTTCCTACATATTTCTACTGTTGACTTCCTCTGCCCACTTAGATTATCGTGCAAGAAAGGGATCCAGAGACAGAGAGACAGAGATGCTTATATATGACAAAAGGAAGGAAAGTGAATAAATGAATGAATGAATGAATAAATAAATAAGAAAGTGTAGATGGAAGATCAGGGGGAAAGACATCAAAGAAAAAAAGAAAGGAGAAACACTAAGAAACTAGTGGATAATTAAAACTAGGACATGGATGTCAAGGTCTAGGAGGAGGACAGTGTGGACCATGATCAATTACAATAGGCAGACATAGTCCGCAGTTACTAAAATAGAAGGGAAACACTGTTCAAAGAAGACGAGAAGAGAGATAGGCGGTTTTGAGAGAGATGAGACGGTAAAAGAGAAAGAGGGAGAGACATATAAGAAAAAAGAGACATCTAAGAAAAAGAGAGAAATGAGTAAAAGAAAACAAACAAAAGAAAACGGTAGAGAGAAAGGTAGAAAAGAGAGACAGAGGAAACTAGGACTTGGAGGCAAATGTGTGCAACTGTGTCTGCCTTTTCTCATTTCAGAACTGGAATTTTCACACTGACACCTATTGGACTACAAGAAATATCCGATTGTCCACGGAGAGGGTTCCACACCCACAGACAAGACACAGCTCTCTTCTGTGTATGTATCTTTGTACAAGTAATCAAGGCCGTGTTTTCAAGCAGGACACAGTGCTGATTGGGTTCATCATTTTTTCCTTACCCTCCTGGCAGTTCATCTTCACCACCCTCTTCTTAACAATTCACAATAACCAAATATCTAGGATGCAGGTATCAGTGGATATCAGTTTTCTCATATTTGAAATCCAGTCATTGACTGTCTCTGAGATGCTAGTACTTTCTGTCCCTCAAACCTGATATCTGGGGTAACTAATAACATCAAGATAAGATTAAGGAAGCAAAACTTGAGTGTACTTCAGGGTCAGAGTGTGAGAGCAGCATGCTTGAGGCTCTGAATTCCATCCCCAGTAACATGAGGAAAAGAACAAAGTATTAAATCCATTAGCTTATTTAATGCTTTATCAATGTCATTAACTAACTCCCAGTCAGCGATCTGAATGCAAAAGGAAAATATGCAAGATAGGTTAATTATGCAAATTTTGACCAGGAATTTTGTCTGGAAGAGTATGGTTCTAACTCTCTAGGGAGGTAGTTTCTTCTCCCATATTATTTTCTCTGGTCACACACTTAGTATGATCAGATCTCTGTGTGTCAGATCAGCCCCAGATAGCAAGATTCTTTCACTTTATTGCATATCAGCCAGGTCTCTTCCATTGAGTTTAGATTAAAAGGAAATGTAGCAACATAGTGAAAGGACCAGAACCTGTCCCATAAAATATATAAGAACCAGAAATTCAGTCACAGAGATGCAAAGTAATCTAAGATCCTATAGCAGACTGCTAATTCCAAGAGTCAATCTGTCTTTCTATCTCTGTCTCTCTGTGTATGTGTGCTTTATATGTGTCATAATACATGTGTATATATATATATATATATATATATATATATATATATATATATATATATATATATCATTATAGTCTTGATTATAACAAAAATTAAGACCTAATAAAATTTAAGATTTTTTTTGTAAAACATGTATATTTCTATGTTTCTTTCTGTACCATCATTGTGTAGACTAGTGAAAGCGGATACCATTTTCACTTTAAGCCTGTTATCTGTGGGTTCAGTACCTTTAGTGCTGAGAAGAGTTTGTCAGATGTCCTAGATCTGGAGTCAGGTGATTGTGCAGTGCCTGCTTCCGTATAAGATCAGTGGATTCTGTTGCACATTTTATCATCTCCCTTGTTCCCAGTTGAGTACTCTCATGGATCAAAAGCAGAGAACATTTTTCAGTCAGATGGGAGGAAGAAGATCCGAACAGATGTGTTCTAAACTGCATAGCTCTGTCTTGTAATATAACAATGTTAAGTATTGCAAAGTTGAAAGAGATTGCATGATTATAAAAAAAAATGCCTAGAAATCTAATCCCAAGGTTCCAAGTTGCAACAACACTTTCTATTTCTGGCCAATGTAAAACATACTGACAAAGCCAGCAGCAGGACAGCTATAGCAGGTGAATCATGAGTTTAAAGCTATCTGACACTATGTCGCCAAACTGAGTCATACTGATTACTCCTCATGTTTTTGTATGCCATATTTAAGCATCCCTCAAAGACTATTAGATAACTTTTATCATCTGATTTATACAATGACTCCAATAATACACTAGACTTACTGATCCTTTTAATAAGGCAATATTTTGCAAGTGACTCTGAAAAATATGTGCCAAGATATATGGTGACACACTGACTCTGATCATGAGGAGAACTAGGGAGGAGTACTGGGTCCCAGCCCCTTTCCCATAGCTGCCACCAACAAGATAATCTCACGTCTAAGATGACAATTATTGCTCTACAGTTAGCTTTTTACATTAGAGGATTGGGACAGGGCTATGCAGTGAGATTGCTTGTGTTTTAAACTCTAGGCTCTCTATTCAGTTCCCAGCATTTCCACTTCTGGAATCTGCTAAGTGCTGCTTTCCTATAATACAGTACTGGAGAGCAGGTGTCAGGAGTTTAACACCAAGATTGGTCTGTGCTCTCTAGGATATATAGTGTAGACTAGATCACATGAGACTTTCCTTTGCTATAATATAAAAAGTATAAGTTGTTTCAAAATTGGAGCTTACCACGACTTATCCACGTTTCCTTTTCTCCAATTGCAGGACTGCAGTCATGTCACCACCCGGAACATCATGGTGACTGTCACAGATTTGAGATGAGTCAAATCCCAAACACCTTCAGTTGTGAGTGTGTGTGTGTGTGTGTGTGTTTGTATGCATGAGTACTTGTACACATGTATGTCTCTCTCTCTGAGTGTTTTATACATATGAATGTGTTATATGTATGTATGTAGGGTGGTATACATATCTGTTATGTTCAATATGTTATACATGTTGCTTCTATCTCTTGAATGTTTAATCTACATCATGTATGTGTACCAGTCTGGATGGTTATACTTGGTGGCCAAAAGAAAACCTATCTTTTCTATATGAGGTTTATTTAAAGTTAGGATAGTGTATTAGGAGTTCATAACAATTAGAAATTGATTTTGTTATAAAACATTTATTAAGAGGTTAAGACAATATTTTTGGCCATGAACCATGAGCATACATTGTATATAAGGATTCAGTACACCCAAAACTGGTCTGCATCATCTGTCACAGGGTAGATGTGGGACAGATTATAATTCCAAGACTCACTAACCAACTGCAGAGGGGAATCATCTCAAAGGTCCCAGACATCAGCCTACATTTTTCATCTACTCAGAATGTTGCTCTGAGAGAAATGGATTAATGAAGACAAAAAAGAATTTTCTGACTCAATAGAAACTTCATTGCTTTTGGATTGACTTTAATCTGAAATGAGTCGACCATCGGTATTGAGTTTCTAGTACAAACGGCATGATATGATGTCTCCCTACATGAGATTATTATAGTCTGGTACTGCAACATCATGGAAAACCGAAAAAGATGTATTTTCCAGAAAATATCCTAGGGATGTGTGTTTCTGCTAGGCTTCCTGAAGAACCTTTGATGATGCTGTGTCAGGTTTACACCATTAAAGTGCTGACTTTGTACTGTGATGTTCACTGCATATTGAATCTTCAGTTCATCACAGATGTGAAAAGAACTTTGGTACCAAAGTGACCACCTCTCAAACCCTGGAAGACAAGAGAAGATGACTAGAGCCCTGTGGAATTTGTCACATTTATAGAACATAAATAAGATGAAGACTTTCTCCACTCCTCATACACCATGTCACCTGCGCCAGTTTGTCCAGTCCTACAACCAAGTTGTCCTGATGGATATACTACTGACTGAAAAATCTTGCCACAAAACACAAGACAATACACCAGGGAAATCTGTCTGACCTACACAGAGTAATGTGCTCGCCTGAACATGGTTCCTACAGCATGTGACTTCCCTGAATTCTTAATGACCTAATCAATGAGACTAGTACTTGCATTCACCTCACACAAAGATACTGTCCTCAACAAGAGATGGCAGGACAAACTCACTGCTGGTGGCATACTGGCAGAAAGAAGCTCACTATGACCTGTGGGTGGTCAACTATTCTACTCAATGCTCCTGACTTTGGTCCTGTTCAGAAGTGAAGCTAATCACAACACATTGATGTTTCCCTCATATTGCACAGAATCCAATTTAAAAAGAAAAATCTCTCCAACTATCATGTCTCCTTTAAATGTACATTTATTTTCTCTCTCTGTCTCTTTCTCTGTCTCTGTCTCTGTCTCTGTCTCTGTCTATGTCTCTCTCTCTCTCTCTCTCTCTCTCTCTCTCTCTGTGTGTGTGTGTGTGTGTTTCTGTATATGTGTTTATTGTTTTGCTTCTAGAGGACATATGCTAGAGGTTCTCTCGAGTTCAGGAGCACTTGAAGGCATCAGGTATTTTCTACTACTATGTTAGATTCCATGATCAAACTCTGCTTGTCAGGCATGGTGCTAAGGTCCTTGTCCCTGGAAGCCAAGGGATATGTAACATTTAAAAACAAAAACAAAAACAAAAAACATAAACCCTGCTGTGTTCAATCAGGTGTGTTGCATGTCTTCCCTGTGGTGTCCCATGGATGCTGGAAAAATTCTTCTCTCTATACCCCTAAAGAAAAATGACTCCTCATACCCAAAACACTTGATATTATTAGCTGTTCTTATAAAGCTGGACTAGGAGCTTCTTTAATATGTATGATAGCATGATGTAAGGGCTTCACTTTTTAAAGGTATAGTGCAAGTAAACACAGTTGCTGGGTTTTTATGAGTGCAATGGCTTATCCTGTCCAGAACAGACGTTTTCAAAGCGCTTCTCCTATTTTCCACCTTTTATACTGTTTCTAGGTCATGTTATACCATGGCCTCTGAGTAGTTAGGTCTGGTGTGTATTTGTGTGGTTTAAATGTCTCATTTGGGGTCAAACACTTAACATTTGCTCTCAGCAACTCGAGGTAATTAAGGAAATAGGTATACGTCTAAATAATAATATTAATAATAATAGTAGTAGTAATGATAGTAATGATAAGGATAATTAGAGTAGTACAAATACAAGTAATAATAATAAAAAACCAATGAGAGTAAATTAGTCTATACCTTAACACATCACCCTGCAAAAGTTGTTTCTCTGACCTTTGGGAAAAGTAGCACTAATCTATGAACATGGACACATTGAGGAAGTAGTTTGAAAGTATGTCCAAAAAGACAGCAGTATGTCTTTTCATGATCTGTTATGTACCAGAGTGTGGGTTTAGGACCAGGTTAATGATCTAGGTATGGATTTCATCTTGTCTAATGGCCAAAATTTTAACCAGACCGTTTTGGTTACTGTTATAGCAAGACTGTCATGATTGAATCTGTAGGCATACCCTACCAAGCACGTTAGAATAATAGCAGATAAAATCCACTAGTAGTCAGAACATGACTTCTCTCCCATGTATAGCACCACACTTCACAGAGAATGCAAGGCAGCAGTCAGATGTCTGCCAGACTCAGTTCATTTCTCTATGGACCAAAACTGAACTGTGGTTTCTTCAACAGTAGGTTCTTACCATCTACTTCTGGTATGTAACCAAGAGAAATAGTACTAGCTTATATTATTTATGTAGCTTCAGGCTTCACTGAATAAAAGTACAAGGTGGGTTTCTCACTCCTGGGACTGAATTTTTTGATCACAATCATCAGTTGCTGAAACAAGCTGCAAGTGTTCACTGCAGAGGGTCCTCCCTTTAACTTAAGATTCATGGTCTCCAGCTTGGATATTGAAGCCTGTGGACAGGGTGATTCCTATTGGATCCTTAAGAGCAGCCAGGGTCTCATTAACCATTGCTATCTGAGAATACTGAACTCTCAATTATTTCCACAAGTCCGCACTCAGCAAATGCATCATATAAGGATGCCACACTGATAACTGTTACATCACTACAGCACGAGGTTGTCTTACCACTGGTCCCTTTGCATGTCTGTGCCTAGATGAGGACAAAAAGTGAATCTCTAAGTGTCCTTTTTGCAATACTTACATTCCATTCCACATCTGTCCCAGACACACACTTTTTCTTCACTTCTCCTATTAGATCCTTCCCTATTATTCTCACCTCTCCTTGCTTGTTGGTCTAAGTGAAGACACAGTTTAGGTCTTTCCATATCACAGCTGGCCCTGTACACATAGACACAACCCAATCCCCAGACCGACTTGCTGCTAGCCAGTGCAGAGTTGTAAGTGAGGTGGTACTAGAAGTACAGGACTAGGCTGAGGGGCCAGGTCATCACTTGTAAATGTTCCTAGATCAAAACATGAGGAGGACACAAAGCATTCTGATCTCCAATGCTCTACAGAGTACAAATTAATTTATGGACAGTGCATGAGGATCCAGACATGGCTCATTCCAAGAAAACTCATTCAATATGGATCCTATTTGATCTCATCTCCCATATGTTTGCTCATAAGTTCTCTACTCAATTCCTAATTTTCTTGGGTAACCTTGGCTCTAGTAATGAATTCATATACCTACATATAGACCAAAAATTCACATGCACAAAGTCTTCTGAGAAACAAAATAAATAGAAATCCTTAAACGTAGAACTCTATAAGCATTTACCTGCTCAAGAGCCTGCCTGGATTTCCTCAGTCTTGATGCATGTACCTGGATGTCGGGTGGGGGATCAGGCAGAGAACCCATGGGGAAGTAGAGAGTGTGGAGTTCTAGGGGAAGCTTAAAGTCCCCGAAAAACCCAAGACAGCAAGAGAAGGAGAACATGGAGCATTTTAACCAGTTGGGTAAGGACTTCCTACTCATCCATTAGCTCTCCTTAATTTGAACCAGAGAAAGAATAATAGTATTTATGTTGTACACTCTGAATGTGTTTTCTGGGGAGACCTTGTGGCTACAAGTTGAAGACCTGTTGGAGATATTGGAAGATAGGAAATCTTGCCAATTTTCCTATTGTTTAATCAGGTAAGTCACCCAGAAGACATCTCAAGTCCTGCTTCTTGGGATAGAGACAGAAATATACCAAGATATCTAGGTAGTTTGGTTTACATAGTTAGACCTGATCGAAAGTAAAGGCAATTCTAGAGAGGAGAGGAGGAATGTGTTGATATTTTGGTGATTCTCCATCAACAAGCAAAGAACCTCTCAAGTGATTTCATTAACACACTTAAAGAGCAGTTTATCCTCCTTGCTGCTGACATTTTCCTGTTAGCATAGTAAGAGGCATTTGTAGTCTATGAGATGTCAGGTACAGTGACATTTCTGAATGACAATCATGCATTTTTTGAGGTAGAATTTCCATATAAGGCAGGCTAGCCATATGATTTTCTTGCCTCAGCTTCAGTGAGGTTTGAGTGACAGTGATGTTGATGTTCTATTTAGACCTGAGTTACTAATATAGCATGCTCAAGTTCTGGAGAACCAAACCTCACAAATCATCAATATAGGAACCAGAGGCTAAAAGATACTTCACAGTTAGGCAAAGGGACAGGTGACCATAAAGAAATACTCATTGCTCACAAGCTGTGTTGCCATGTCTCTTAGACAACTTACCTTTAATTGGTCAAGAGAGATTCCGAGGGAGCAGAGGGATGAAGTTCTCCACAGACTGACTGGAGCCAACTGAGGAGACAGAGATTCTAAGCTGAATGAAGTAAGTGGCATGCCTGTTGCTTTCTGTTGAATGCCTCCCCCCTCTCTGCCTTGTGAGAGCAGTATGCATCTACCTCCATCTGTGACACTGCTATCTTGATAGATGTAAAAGGCTGAAAGATTGGCCACCACACTGGTCATACAGTTTGCATTCCAGGACCATTAGCTATTTTATCCAGAGATATCTGAAAGAGAACATGATTAAACAGTGGTTGATGGAAGTCCAGGAAAAGGAGGAAGCAGTGGATGCCACAGTTATCATGAACTAACATACAAGTCTGGTTTCATGGTGACTCAGGGCAGTTTCTCAAGTGTACAGTAGAGTAAATGGCTATACAATTGTAAACAACCATTCTGCAGTATGTGTGTCTACATGTGCCTCTCTGTCATGGGAGGTTTCTCCAATTGTGTGTGATACATGAGTATGTACAGAGATGAGGGTCTCCATGAGTGAGAGATTATGCTTGTAGATGTGAGCATTCATACATGTGTACTTAGTTCTGTGTGGGCCTTCTCTGCCTCTATGCATACAGCACAAGCAATAAATCAAAGACTTTGTTCTCAGGGTCTCTATTGCTGCCCTGAGAGCCTGTTACCAAGGCTCAAAGGGTATGTGAGCAAGAGAGAAATGTGAGAAGGCTGGGCTACACTTGTTAGGCAGGAAGGTCAATTGTGTTTGGAAGAGGGATGGAAGCTTCTCTGGATTCCTCTGTGTAGGAAACCATGAGATTGTCCATCAGTTTAATTATCCATACACCCAAGAAGCTGCATCACATACTGTTTTGCAGGTGTGTATTGTTGTGAGCATAGGTGAAAACAGGGCTTTTCACAGAGCAGCTTACAGCATAAATAAAACATAGATTTCTGTATAGGTCAAAGCTGTAGGCATTTTGATGGGAGAGCTCATTTCAACTTACTTCAAGTTGTACAACAATCTACCTACCCATTTGGTTCTCACTGTTTACAGCTCTGTTCCCTATCTTCTGCTTCCATCAGTATTTTTTCATACTCCTGCATCTGCTTTTGTCCCCTCTGTCTGTCTCCTGCCCTGGTCAATCCCAGTAGTTTTGACCTTTCTATTGGCTGTCAGATATTTATAATTAGCAATTAGCAGTAAGACAGTGCCAGAATATCTCTTGGATTGCCATCAGGCAATGACATTCATGTTTTGAGCAAAGTCAGCAAACTTTAAATCAGCAAAATTTAAAATCTAAAGCACAGTGATGGTTCAGAAACGACAGTATCAAACTCCTGCCATCACTTAGCTCTTTATCAGTACAGATTTAACAATTGAAAATACAGAGATGCACCTTCATATACAGTAAGGAATGTCACCTGAACAATGGATGGATATGTGCACACAGCATGCAAATGTGAAGGTCACAAGACAATTTCAGATGTTGCTTTATGTTACCTTCTACTTTCACGGTTGTGAGCCAGCTTATGAAGTACTAAAAACTACAGTCGGATCTTCTGAAAGAGTAGTGCATGCTCTTAATCACTAAAGCATCTATCTAACCCTCACCTAAGATACTTCACATTTGTTTGTTTGTGTGTTCGATATTGATCATAAAGGGATAAATGGTTGGAGGTCAGCAGATAATTTCAGGAAGGTGGTTTCTTTTAGATCTGTATATTGAATTTAAGAATGAAACTTAGGTTACCACACAGAAAAGCTCAACAAAGTAAGATTTGGCAAACCAACAGAAGAAAAGAGCTCAAGAAACTGAGACATATTTTTACATATTCAGGAGTCCTATAAAATACTAAACTGAAAGATAGGTTTTGGGAAGACTTTGCACATACCAATACACCCAATGTCTGCTGCCTCACCGTCTATGTGTACAAATAAGTTTTGATCAGTTGACTTAGAAGGCTTTGTTCTCCTTGTGTCTAGTCTATCCTATGGTATGTATATTATTTATTCTTATTTTTCTACTTCAGGATTCCTTGAGCTCTGAGGAGGGGTATTTAATGGAGAAATCTCATATGGAGTTGGGTGCTGCTCTTTCTCTCTTTCTGTCTCTCTGTCTCTGGCTCTTTCTATCTCTGTCTCTCTCTCTTTCTGCCTCTATCTCTTTTCTCTCTGTGTGTGTGTGTCTGTCTGTCGGACATTCTGTATCTCAGTCCCTCTGCATGCATAATGTCTGATTGTCTATCTTTGCATTTTTTCCCATCAGATGCATGAGAAACCGGGGAAGATCCTTGAGGACATGGGCACAGGGGGAAAGTTCCTGAACATAATATATATTCAATTAATGACTTCACTGTACCTTTTAAAATGGTAAAAAATGTAAAATGTAAAGATATAAATAATGATGCATTTGGAGCTTCTAATATGTGTATATTTACTTTCTTTAAAGAATTGGACACTGAAGGCCTCCGTTCTCTCATTCAGCTAGGGAAAGAAATGCCAATGCTGCCATTACCCTTAGCAAGGCTGGATTTTTATAGACAGATTGATTTTTAGAGCGGCTGTTCAGAACAGACTGCTTCTGGAACGCATGTAGTTGCAGGCTGATTTTGAGTGCAAGGATAATACTATAAGTAGTGACAAACACTTCAGATCCCAGAAATGTCAACAGGCAATGAAAACTTCATACTTGTCTGATTAGAAATGCAGTTGGCCCACACTACTGTCTAATATTTTGTGAATGGATATTGAGAATGGTATTTCATATTGGGATCACAGATAACTTCTGGTTCAAAGTTCAAAGTACTATAATGGTGGGAGAATAGGAGCCTTTCCAAGACTCCTTGTTAGAACATAGGGTAACAAATGGATAAAGACAGCGAATCTAAAATAAGAACTGTGGGAGAGACACAGGACATAAGATGAGTAGAGCATCTGGGAAAGGATCCTTCCACTCGCCATCTGCACCCTGGAGCTGGGTGGTTTCATTGCCCTCTGAGCTCAGCCTGCCAAGAGAGAGCTGGGATTCCAGCAGTGATGTCACTTCTGGGTCACTTTCCCTCCAATAACAGTCCAGAGAGGGACAAGGAGCTCGTTTCATGGTTGTAGAAAGACAGCAAGAAGCTGCCATGCATAAGTGAGATCGTGAAATCAACACTTCCAGTGATTCCATCATGGAACTGTAAACCTTCAAAATGTAAGAAAAGCATTTATGTTACAAACCCTATTTAAGTAATGACAATTTATTATATTAATGACATCCACTTTGTCTGAAACTGATGTAGCTGCCCTAGTTCATTTTTGTGTCTTTCACTGTCAACTTGGTACATCCTTCCAGAACCCTTTAGCCTATGTTTCTTATAGACAATGTATTATGAGAACTTTCTTTTTCATAGATCAGGAAAGCTTTATGTTTTTAAAGAATAATGTGACCACATTTAATATTCCTTGTAATGTAGTTTTAATAAGTACCATTATTTTTATTTCTTACATATTTACCTTGTTCTGTTTTGCATTTGTTTACATTATATTTTGTTTTACTTTTCTTATTTGTGCTGTTAATAGACCAAATTTTATGTAATTTAATCATGTATCCTCAATTAAAATATTAAGTATATTCTAAAAAAACAATAAATACAGACCTATCAGAATTACACCAGACTTCTTACCAGACACAATGAAAGCTAGAAGGTCCAGGACAGATCTCATTCAGACCCTAAGAGAACACAAATAAAGCCTAGACTACTCTATCCAGCAAAATTCTCAATTACCGTAATGAAGAAATCAAGATATTCCATGACAAAACCAAATTTATACAATATTTTTCCACAAATCCAGCCCTTCAAAGAATAATACATAGAAAACTCCAACAGAATGATGGAAACTACACTAGAAAAAGCAATAATGTAATCTTCCATTAACAGACCAATAAGACGGTAGCCACATAAACATAACTCCACTTTTAACAACAACAATACCAGGAAGCAGCAATCAAAGACTAGAAACAAAGTGTTGAGCAGAGAGGGAAGGAATGACCTTACAGAGATTGCCCCCAAATAGGAATCCATTCCATATACAGTTACCAAACACAGACACTATTGTGCATGACAACAGTGCTAGCTGACAGGAGCCTGATATAGCAGTCTCGTGAGAGGCCTTGCCAGTACCTTACAAATACAGTGGGGGATTCTCTCAACCAACCATTGAACTGAGCAAAGGGTGCCCAATGGAGGAGCTAGAGAAAGGTCCCAAGGAGCTGTAGGGGTTTGCATCCCCATAGGAGGAACAATGATATTAACTGACAAGTACCCTCAGAGCTTTCAGCTATTTAACCACCAACCAAAGAGTACACAAGGAGAGGATGGTCTGGTTGGATATCAATGAGAGGAGAGGCACTTGGACCTGTAATGGATCATTGCCCCAGTGTAGGTGATGTAGTAAGAGTAATGTGAGTGGGTGGGTTAGTGAGCAGGGTGAGGGGGTAGAGAATAGGGCGTTTGGGGAGGTGAAATGTGGAAAGGAGATAACATTTGAAATGTAAATAAAGAAAACACCTAATTAAAAAGGAAATGTGAAAGAGAAACAACCAGTTATGATTGTACATGCATTTAAAATGAAGATGCAACAATGGTTGAAGTTGAGGAAAGGGAGTGTGTGCTGACTGGTAGCTTATGGGAAAGGCGTTAAGGATCATATTGTTTTCCCTTCCATAATTTCATGGTGTCTATCTGCAATGGAATGGCCATCCTCTAAGACCTTAAGGTCTTTCTATGGACATGGAGCTTCAATATGCAATCATTTTTTAACCACTTTCCTTGGAGTTTATATCATTAGCTTTGCAACATGATCTCACTATTGTGTCAAGACAGTCTCAGACCTGGGTTGATCTCCCTCCTCCTGCCTTACAAGAGGCAGGGCTAAAATCATGTTCCGGCATACAGGATTTCTTTTCATTATCTTCTTTTTCATATTTGATTAGGAATTTTTATTTCTAACAAACTTCAAAGTTTTATAAAATGAAAATTATTTTTATTTAAGTAGCTCAAATTTATATGGATAAGAGTAATGCCTTCTCAAAAATAGCAAACATTGATTATATGACTAATCAGTTAATCTAGCCAGTGTCATAATGGGAAGCACAATTATGAGAGGACGTCGTTTTCCTATAACTTGGACAGCAAACATACTTATTAATATAGCAGGCTATATGATTGCTAAATATATGTAGCTTCTTTTCTTATGATATTGGAAACATCTAGAGTAGAGTTCTATACAGGTATGCCTAAGGCCTTAGTAATAAGATGTAAGGGTGGAATTTCAGCCTCTTCGAAGTAGTTAATTGTGGCTAAATATAATTTCAGAATTGTCACTGACTAGTAACTCTTCGATATCTTCTACAATGGTAAATATCAACTATCAACTTGAGTGAATTTAAAATTACCGTAGAAACATATCTTTAGGTATATCTTTCAGTATGTTTTCAGGAAAGCTTATCTGGGGAGAGAAAACACACCCTGAATGTGGGTCCATGCTCTCAGGGGCTGTGATCCTTGACAGATTAAAAAGGAAAAAATAAGCTGAGCACTGCCCTTCATCCCTCTCTGATTCATGAGTAGATGTAACGTGGCTAGCTGACCCATACCTCCTAAACCAAGATGGGCTGTGTCAGTTCAAACTCTAAGCAAAATGAAACTCTCCTGCTGTGGTCTAAGCCACAGTTAGTGACAGACTCCTAGGCACTGGCACAGTATGGCAAGTAATATGGATTCTTGTCATAATGAACTAAACTGTACAGTGTGGAAACAGATGACAGAATGTTGAGTACTGATTATGTAGTCCCTTCCAGCACTGTACTGCAGCCTTGTGTATCTGACAGCATATGGCAAAAATGATGATTTTAGGTTATGAAAGACACTGTACCTCAGTTTACCCTCATGGTAGGAAAGGAAACATGTAGTTGAAAAGAATATGGGAATATGTCTGCCTGGGATGGTAGGGAAGAACTCTGCTGCAAGCCTCTAAGAATCAAGGCCTCCCAAGAATCCCTGTAGTAAGCTTAGACTCTACAGCTACAATCAAGCCTCAATATGAAGGCAGTCATGCAAACAAACTGCCATCACTTCCATCTTCTCCTCAATATCTCTATGCCTCAGAACACCTGACCTGCTCCTGGATGTCTAAACTGTGGACAAAAATCAACATTTATTGTTTAAATGTTCTAAGTGTCCCAGTAAGTTAATCCACTGCATTTTTAACAGGATCACCGCATGGGCATGATAGGACATACCTTTAATTCCAACACTTAGGCAGCTATGCCAAGAAGATCTGGAATTCAAGATGACTTGAAAATCATATCTTCAAACTCTAAGAGCAAAAAGGGAAAGATAATTAATTTCATTTATAGGGGAACACATATTACATTGCATAATAAACATTATATTTAAAATAACAACATGTGAAAGAAACTGTATTTATCTCCATAACAATCTTGACATCATTTCCATGTCATATAGAAAATGATCGATGTTTATAGAAAGTTGTAAGTGTGATGCAAGTAATATAGGTTTCTAATGTTGTCATAAATAGAACAGACATAAGTTACAGTAAAAAAAAAAAACAACCTGTAAGCTCATTAATCTCATCATGCCAAATCAAATAGAATATTTTTTCTGTAGGAAAATGTATGCTAAAATATGGGACAGTATATTGTTTATACAATGGTATGCTATAGAGAAATAGTATGCAATATAAATCTTAAACAAATACATTTCACTCATTTACTTTAATTGAATTATTTTCAAAGAGAATACTCGAAGAATCCGAGGAAAAGATATGTGGATCTAAGAAAAAAACTTACAAGCACACATGAGAAGAAATAGCTGAATACATTATTTGAAGGTTGTCTATTGTTTTCCTTTTAGGACTTTGTAATCTCGAGATTCAATACAGAACTTTAAGAAAATGACTGAATTCAAAATAATGAATATTGTTCCTGAATATTGTTGTAAAACATACCAAGTACATATTGATGGGAATCACTACTACAAAACAGTGTGGAGATGAATGTGAAGGGTGCACTGTGATGGAAAGTGACTAAGAAGACAGCATAATTACTCTTTCTTGTAAATAATGTACTGCAGATGAACAGAGTTTTAGGCATATAAGCTGGCCTGTAATTCTCTCTCAGAGGCACAGACAGAAACTTAGGAGCAAGCAGCTAGCTGATCTGGACAATGCAGCAAGCTTAATTTATAAGACAGAGAGTCAAGGAAGAGAGTCTTGTCAACCTCAGCTTCCCTACACATTAGCAAGTGTACACATGTGTAGTGAGTGTCAACACATGTGCAGTGCATATGAGCATCCACACTATAAACTCATGTATATCCAAAACTTGTTAACTCAAGTAATGCTAAGTAAACGTAACATCAGAAATCAGATTACCTCACTACTATAACAGGCTCTTTAATAACAAAGAAAGAATTATGGACAACTTTGTGTTACTGCTGTTCATTACCATATATGCAGAGTTACTGTGGTAGTTTACAATCCTGTTTTCTGTATGGTTTCAGAAATCCAATGCCTATTACATTCTACCTGAACAAAATGTTGTATTTGTGGTATAAGGGGCACGTTTGCTGTGCTACAAATTCACAGACATTCAAACTTCCTTACACACAACCTTACTGATTACCTTAGAATCTGCCTTGTCACAGGTGTAGTTCCTCTTTGCTACAGGGCAAAGCTTCCTGGATCAGTGCCTCAGCCTCTGGCCTTTTTACATTTTACAGAGCTCTGGAAAATAGCTCAAAGAAAGAACACAAGGCTCAGGTCAGTGTAGGGTTGTTCAATCTCAAAGGCTTCTTACTAATACATTTATTTTCATTGTTAAAGAATCTTATTCTTTTCATTTGTGAGGCCCTATTACAGTATCTGAGAATGTGTTCTCACAAATCCCCAGCATGAAGCAATCATTATGAGCACAATTTCTCACCTCAGCCTTGAGACTGGATATTATTGTCCCTGAAATTTTAGGAACTGCAAGTGTAAAGAACATGTGTTTGGGGGTCATGATTTCATTATGCGAGATGAATATATGTAATGTCACCCTGTTTGACTCTGTTAGACAAAATATTAACCAGCATAATCCCAGACCCCAATCATGTGCAGATTATTTTAATTTCTGAGATAAAATTCTACTCACTCTATCACTCTTGGTGTCTTCATCTCTCTTCTCTCTCTTTTCCTAGTTTTGAACACAGGCCTGAACTAGACGAGTCAGCACAACTTTGCATCTATGGTGTTCTAATTTTTTTCAGTTCTGCTGTGACACACATTTTTAAATAATGAGAAGCATTTTGCTCTGATTAAATGAAATACACAGAATTCGTAGTACAACTCAGTTGGTAAATTACTGGGTTAACAGACACAAAGTTTTGATATTTGTCCTCAGCACTGGATAAAACTTGCTGGTGCTGAATCTTTGCAATCTCAGTATTCAGATCCAGTGAAAAGTAGAGCAGAAATCCTGTATCATCTTATATAACTTATTATGTCACCCTGTGCTACAGGGTTTCCTGCCCAAAAAAGCAAATGAACATATGGCAAGTCAAATATTAATGTTTATAAACAAATTATCCTGCCCATGAAGGCAAGTGAATTTGCTTCTTTTGAAGGATAAAAACCTCCATGACAGTTGTCTAGACAGGTAAACTGCAGTGATAGGAAAGGAAATAAAATGTGCACCTGCTGAAACTCTGCAGACTACCATTTTGTTCTTTTTTTCTTTTTTTGGAACTATCTTTTATGGGGGATGGTTCATCAATCTTCCTTGGCGACTGCCTTCCTCATGGCTGCCAGGACATTGCCAGCTCCTCCCGCTTTCTCGTGGCCCAGATGTGCGCGCCCACCCTCTTCTTGATGAACTAGAGTGAGCAGGTGTCTGTGGACACTGAGCGACTCCAGGGCGCGCTGCTCTTGGGGAGCGAAGCCCTGCACCTCCTGGATCGCATCCCTCACGAACTTGGTGCGCTTGGTGAGGCGCCCCAAGGCCGGCTGTGTCTTGGTTCCCTGACGTTCTTCTTCACCTTGTGGCTTTGTTGAGGCCATGGCCATGGGGTAGCGCAGGACCATGGCTGCTGCTCGCCTACCACAGCCAGGACAGGAAGCCCAGTTTGTTATTTCAAGCTTATTCTCTAACCTACTTTCCTGGAAGTTGCTAGTTCCTTCTACTCGATTATCCAGGCTCCATCCGTTTACCTTTATCATATATTGTGCAATTCATGGTTTGTGGAGGACTAGGTTTATTTCATTATTTTCTATAAATAATATAGCATAGACAACAATAGAAAAAATAAACAGGTTTTCTATTCATTAGTCTATTGCAAATAGACATTATACTTCTTTGTCTCTAATCTTGATACACATGTGTGTTTAATCCAGAGAACATTTTTATGAAGTGCAACAACATATTGCCTAAATAGGCTAATTGATAAAACAACATCACAGTCACTGGTGGTCACCATATCACTTCTAAATCAATTTTGTTTCTAGGGCAATGAAGAGAAAACAATATTAAATTGTATTTCATTTAGGTTCATCTTAAACTTTGCACTAGATAAATATGACTGTCATTTAATTGGCTATACTTTACATTAATTTATATGTGTGGACATTATAGTTTGCAATTAATATTATGAAATTGAAATCATAAACTTTTTTGTTTTTGTATGCAAACCAATAAAGTTTCATATGATTCAAAGGAAAAAAGTTACATTATACGTATTCATTTAAATAAGTAAAAAGTCTGTTATATAAAACAAAAGTAGTGAACATTTACATTTTTATTACTAAAACTACTAAAAATCTCAAGAAACATTTTAAAAAATCTATTCATGTGTCTTTGTGCTGAACTAAAATAATTTTTATAGATTTATTTCCCCTCTTGATTTAAGCATCTTTGATAAAATTATTTGAAATCAGTAAACTCATTTTTCCAGTTTTCACTTTTTGAATTCATAATTTCTAATAGTGTCTTGAGGGTATTATAAGAGAATCACATTAATTGGAAAGTGTTTAACAGTTCTTTACTTTGATAGAGTAGAGTAAGGAAGGAGTTTATGTTATTGTGGAAACCACTAAGCTAAGACATTCTCTCTCCTGGATGTTACCCTCACTATATACCTCCTATGAAGAATATTATGGACTTACAGTGAAAGAAAATATTTTGTCATCTCAGTAACAGAGCCTTGTAAATCTTGGTCTACTTTGATGAGACACTTACAACTTGAAAAGGAACTATGGAATTGATGTTTAAGCTTATAAACATTGAGGAATAAATGGACCTATAAACTAGATTTCAAACCTGCTGTATTGTGTATTGGGGGGCATCAGTAACCTTAAGATTTTATATAAAAAGCAAACATACAGTTTTATTATATGCAGAACATGTTTCACCAGGCTTGATTTAATAATATTTTGTTCCTCTTTTTATTGATATTTTCTTTATTTACATTTCTACTGTTTTCCCCTTTCCATGTCTCCTCTATAAAAATTGGGTACAGAGCTAAACAAAATATTCTCAACTGAAGAATACTGAATTGCGGAGAAGCACCTAGAGAGATGTTCAACATCCTTAATCATCAGCAAAATGAAAATCTAAACAACCCTGGGATTCAACCTCACACCAGTCTGAATGGGTAAGATCTAAAACTCAGGTGACAGCAGATTCTGGTAAGGATGTGGAGAAAGAGGAACACTCCTCCATTGTTGGTGGGATTGCAATCTGGTAAAACCACTCTAGAATTCAGTTTGGCAGTTCCTCAGAAAATTGAACATAGCACTACCTGAGGACCCAGATATACTACTCCTGGGCATATACCTAGAAGATGCTCCAACATGTAATAAGGACACATGCTCCACTAGGTTCATAGCAGCCGAATACATAATAGCCAGAAGCAACAAAGAACCCAGATGTCCCTC
Organism: Apodemus sylvaticus; assembly: GCF_947179515.1. Taxonomy (NCBI): domain Eukaryota; kingdom Metazoa; phylum Chordata; class Mammalia; order Rodentia; family Muridae; genus Apodemus; species Apodemus sylvaticus. Next base: position 204,052,943 of record NC_067472.1, read on the forward strand.
AACAGAGGAATGGAAACAGAAAACATTGTACAATTACACAATGGAGTACTACTCAGCTATTAAAAGCAATAGATTCATGAAACTGTTAGCAAATGGATGGAACTAGAAAATGTCTTCCTGAGAGAGGTAACGCAATCACAAGAGAACACACATGGTATGTACTCCCTGATCAGTGGATATTAGCCCAGAATCTTGGAATACCTAAGATACAATTCACAGACAGTGTGAAGCTCAAGAGGAAGGAACACCAAAGTGTGGATAGTTTGATCCTCTTAGAAGGAGGATCAAAATGCCCATGGGGGGAGATTCAGAGACAAATTGTGGAGCAGAGACTAAGGGAAAAGCCATTCAGAGACTGCCATACCTGGAGCCCATCCCACATACAGTTACTAAACCCAGACACTATTGTGGATGCCAACAAATGCTTGCTGACAGGAGTCTGATACAGCTGTCCCCTGAGAGGCTCTGCTAGTGCCTGACAAATACAGAAGTGGATGCTAACCGCCAACCAATGGACTGAGCACAGGGACCCTAATGGAGGATCTAGAGAAAGAACCCAAGAAGCTATAGGTGTTTGCAGCCTCAGAGGAGGAACAATATGAACCACCCAGTAACCCCAGAACTCTCAGGGACCAAACCACCATCAATCGAATACACATGGCGGGACCCATGGCTCCAGTACCATATGTAGCAGAGGATGGCCTTGTTGGACACCAGTGAAAGGAGAGGCTCTTGGTCCTGTGAAGTCTGGATGCTCCAGTGTAGGGGAATGGCAGGACAGGGAAGCGGGTGTTGAGGGGTTGGGGAGCAAGAGGAGAGAAGATAGGATAGGGAGTTTTGGAGGGGAAAACTAGGAAAGAGGATAACATTTTGATGTAAATAAAATAACTAAAAACATTTAAGGAAAAAAGGTAAAAAAAATCAATTGTATGAAAGAGACAAGAAGAAGAGTTGTCAATACATAAACTGAACAATTCAGGAGGCTGTGTAAAAGAGAACTATGTAGAAAGTGAACCCAGAAGACTCAGTTACACACTCCCTCCCAATGGGAAATCCAGCAGAAAGCAGGGGACAAGGACCTGGGATCATTGAATAGGTATATAATCATGGGTATATAGGAGAAATCATGTCATTTGCCACAAAGTGAGTGGAAAATAACTTAATGTAATTTTGTGCAATCATATAAAATTTTCTGATGAGTCATATAAAAATAAAAGGACAACTTTCTGAGTGTGCAGTTCCTCAGAACTAAAGAGTGTAAAAGAGCCTGAGATTCCACTAACTTCATAATTCTTCCATTTTATTTTTCAGTGCTGCACATTTCTAGTTACTATGTTTTTCCCCAAATTACTTTAACTTTCAGGGTATTTTGAGCTTCAATTGGAATTTTACATTTTCCCCCTTAGATCTGTGAAAAATATCAGTAGACTGCTGATGATCAGTGGAGATATAGACTGGAGATGCATATGGTGGTTATTGAAGAAACTAGCAATAAAGATGAAATCTGTTCCAGGTATACAACTTCTCAGTATAGATGATACTGAAAGGACTTTAAGTCAGCAATACACAAATATACTTACACATATGTGTTTATTGATGTCATGTTTCAAGGAGTCATGTAGAAGTTTGAGCATAGCTGACCATCATATGAAGAAAACTGAAATAAAATATGCACATGTTAAATAATCTTATTAGAATATCTCAGTTAACCTTGAGTGATATCTTGGCCTCACCTGAGAAGAGTGTAGCAACTATGGATCACCAAGATGAAAATGGTCTTTAGGCATGTCTGTGAGGGGTTGTTAATTGATAGGGGAGGACCCATGCAACTGTGGACATTGCCCACCATTCCCTGGAAGGAGGTCCTGGGCAACTAAGCATGAGCTTGGGAGTCAGCCAGCAAAAACAGTGCTCATTGCTGCAGAAGATTCTGTTCATCATGGCTGGGAGTGTAGTATGCTGGAGCACAGCATTTTAGCCTTGCAGAAAGGCAACAAAGAAGAAGGAGTGCACTCCTCTGGTGGCCATCTCCTTTGCTACTGTTTATTCAACCTCAGCTTCCAGGTCAAAGGACACACACTTCCCACATTCAGAGTGGAACACCTGCCATTTGATATTCCCACCTGGAAAATATCTAACACAACCAGAAATATGCTTCTGTGATTTCCTAGATGATTTCAGTCAACTTGAAAGTATATAAACCATCAAAACATTTAACAGTCTATTTATTATTATATACATTTCTTCCACTTTGTTTGCAAAGAGAGTACTCAGGGAATTTAATCATCCCAGGAAGAAATTCCCATTAGCTGCAATTCCTGGCCCAAAGGCAAAGTAATTCCACACTAATACTTGAACATATATGTTAATTGCTGCAATGCTTCAACGAAACAAGAAATAGAATGGGTTGAGCTGACAATTATCTGAAGAACATGAAATGTTCCAATATACATAAAATAAAATGTGCCAATCTACTAACAGAATTTATTTAAAATATTTCAGTTACACTTTAATTATTGCTTGGTACACCTTAGAGTATCAAAAGTACAAAATTAGAATTTCTGGCACTCATACTTCAATATTCATTTTTTAAAAAATATTTTAAATGAAAATTATCAATTATAAACATTAGTGAGATACAATATCATGAGTAAATAAATTTACACACTATTTCCTAAATAATATAAATTTCCTAGCTTCTTGTTTATCTTATGACAGGTGGGAACCTAGTGATACCTAGGCACTCAGACCAAGGGAGTCTAGGGAAGAAAGGATCTTTCTCTACTGGAACAAGAAATATGGTAAGTCTCAATGCAGTTTCAAATGAAGGTAATTTACATGGAATTATGAGAGACAAATTTAAAATGTAAATGTTATTTTTGTGTTTATACTAATGATCCTCAAATGTTTTCACCCAAGTGGTCATATATCACTTTTTCTTTTTATTGCCACTGGGATTAGATAACACAGGTCAATGCCCTTATCAGTTAGTCTTTAGCCTGCATTGCACTCTGTGCTCAAACACTGACCCAAGAAAGTCACGTACAATGCTGAGGTCCAAGGTGCTCAGATTACTCAAAGGTTTTATTACCTACTGAGGAATTTCAGGATTAGGTTCTGAACTTTTTTGTTTGTTTTTTGTTTATTTTTTATTAGATATTTCCTTTATTTATATTTCAAATGGTATTCCCTTTCCTTGTTTCCCCTCCAAAAACACCCTATCCCATTTCCCCTTCCCGTTTACCAACAATCACCCACACACTTTCCTGACCTGGAATTCCCCTACACTGGGGCATTGAGCCTTCATAGCAGCAATGGCCTCTCCTCTCCTTGATGTCTGAAATGGCCATCCTCTGCTACATAAGTAGCTGGAGCCATGGGTTCTCTTTGTTTGGTGTTTTAGTCTTTGGGAGCTCTGGGGATACTTGTTGGTACTTGTTCCTCCTGTGGAGCTGAAAATCTCTTCAGCTCTTTGGGTCCTTTCTCCAACTGCTCCTTTGAGGAACCTATGCTCGGTCTATTGGTTGGTTGTAAGCCATCGTGTGTTGATCCACCTTTCAAGAAGGATCAATGTACCCACACTTTGGTATTACTTCTTCTTGAGCTTCATGTGGTCTGTGAGTTGTATATTGGGTATTGGGAGCTTTTGGGCTAATATCCACTTATCAGCAAGTGATTACTGTGTGTTTTCTTTTGTGATTGCTTTACCTCACTCAGGGTGATATTTTCTAGTTCCAACCATTTGCCTAAGAATTTCATGAATTCTGGTATACACTCACTAATAAGTGGATATTAACCTAGAAAACTGGAATACCCAAAACATAATCCACACATCAAATGAGGTACAAGAAGAAAGGAGGAGTGGCCCCTGGTTCTGGAAAGACTCAGTGAAACAGTATTCGGCAAAACCAGAACGGGGAAGTGGGAAGGGGTGGGCGGGAGGACAGGGGAAGAGAAGGGGGCTTACGGGACTTTCGGGGAGTGGGGGGGCTAGAAAAGGGAAATCATTTGATATGTAAATAAATTATATCGAATAAAAAAATTAAAATAAAAGAATTTCATGAATTCATTGTTTTTAATAGCTGAGCAGTACTCCATTACATGTACCACATTTTCCGTATCCATTCCTCTGAACTTCTTAGAGAGCAGAAACTGAGTTTCCTTCCTCATGGTCATGAAAATGCATTACCCTCCTATGTATAAAAAATCCACTCATAGCTATGCGAAGTTTTTTGTTTCTCATTTCAATAAATAGGCTATTTGTAAGACAGCTCCTAAAGTTGAACATTCCCTAAAAACTCTTGTGCATTACATTTTTAATGGGGAGAGACATCCCAATCCCAAACCTACCACTTGATTACCATTATAAGGAAATCCCATGGTGGGATTATTTACCAAATTCATAAAACTCAATCACCACATGTGAGGTTCTATTCACTCTAATTTCTTTAGCAAAAGAGATCTGTGAATCCAATACAAACATGCAGCAATACAGATGCACAGACCTGTGTGTGTGTGTGAGTGTGTGTGTGTTTGTGTTTGTGTGTGTGTCTGTTTATGTGCATGCATGTGCACATGTGCTAGAGATCTGGAATGGCAGCAGGCCCGACCAATGATTTTGATCTTTCCTGTCTTTCTTTTTCTGTCTTAGAACATCCTCAGACACCATGATGTCACTCTACCTCCACAAGAGAGATTCCAAATCTTAAGTGCGCTAGAGCAGAGCAATGAAATCAACAACGATTCTTTGTTGGCTTCTTACATGAGCCTGAGGAAAAACGTCTTCTAAATGGCAGCCGAACTGGAAAAATGTGGACAAGGAGAAGCCGCCTTTGTGCTCTCTCACAAATTCCTCACATGAGAACCTGCGGTTTCTACTCCTTTCCTGGAACTCTTCCCTTGTTCAACCTGCTGTTCTATTAAGGGTTCTCTCCTTGGCTGACAGCTATGGAACTTGAGGCTGCCATCTCTTTATCAGATTTCTGGCAGCTCACACACAGGCTTTTTCTTGCAATTCAAAGACATGAGGACCAAAGGTGGTGGTATCATGAATAAGGAATATTATTGGTAGTAGACTTACTTCTTGAACCTGTGCACACATGATCCAGATCATAGTGGAAGAAAAAGGGGACCAGAAAACAGGGTGTATCTGACCTGGTAGGTATTTTGATTTCCAAATCTCCTCTCAAGAAATCACTGGCTTGTCTCTGATGGGTAGCCAAGCTCAGTGAATTCCATGGGAGAGAAGTAGGGCTTCCTAGAGCTCCACAGTCACCAGAGGATTGTGGACTACTTGGGGTCAGTGTGGTTAAGCACAGTTAGGCTTTTTTCAAAATGGTCATCATATTGGGTAGGCAGAATAAAAAGTAGAAAGCAGAGCTGTCACCAGGAAATAATTATTACAGCCTCAATGACAAGTGTGCTTTACCTATAGTAAGGGGATGGTAGAAAAGTCTCACCAACCATAAGAGGCCCTGAATGGTGAAACAGAATATAAGGAGAAAGATACACATGACTCTGAGGAGCTCAGACACTGGGGAGGGGTTTTATGGATATGATTTCATTGACCTTCTGAAGCCTGTGTGATGAGCAGATATAACACTTCCTGTCTACAAAGATAAAGCTCAGGTTTACAGATGAGCTCAGGTTCCACAGTTTGCATTATCCTTGTTTTATACCTCCTAGAACAAAGTTTCTTTTGGGTTTCCACTGGTGCTTTCCAGCAAAATAAAGGCATTCTCTTGAGATCATAGTAAATCTCCCATTATTTCTTTTCTTTTCCAAAAATAAATCACTCTTACTAAGGAGTCATATAAATTCCCAGACATCAGGTTTCCTAGTCTGAGTTTATCCTCTTCTTAAGCAGAGTTTCTGGCAGGGTTGTGAATCTGTTTTGAATCTTGGACAGACCTGAGGGTTGAAGCAGTTCACCAGCACCTTTCGGTGTAGCATCTGACTAGGTGCCAACAGCACAGCACTTCCAGGAACTAATCACCCTCGGTATCTAGTGTCATTACCTAATGACATCTGATGAGGTTGTGCACTCCTGGTAAGCAATATACAAACCTTCTATGTGGACAAAGATTCATATTGTGATTGGGAATGGAAGATTGTGAACACTGTCTTTATTTTCTAGTTTCAAATTTATGAGGACAACCAGTTTCCTCAAATTTCTGTGGGTCCATCTGGTTCCTCTTGAGTGCTAAGGTGAGAGTGGCACTAGACCACTTTAGCAATGCCCATTGACAGTTGAATGTTTGCTGAATGTGCCATTTTAATGGAAGACTGTGGATATTCTCTTTCCAGGCCAAGGAATGGAAATGGATGTGGGATGTCAGCGTGTGCCTTTTTAAATATGAGAAACATGTGAAACCAAGTATACAGAGGCCAGATTTCCTTAGGTCCTCATTTAGACATATAATTTTCTTTGCACAGCTTTCTCTCTGCTCTATTCTGTTAAGACTCTGTCGAAAAAAATCCCCTCAGAAAAAAAGTACTAAGAGATTTTAGAGAATTTTAGAAGATCAAATATCTTCAAGGTACGTTTTCATTCTCAATGTGGGGGACCAAAAATCTACAGAGTAGTACAAGGCTACTCACAGAAAAGCCACAGATGAAGATACTAGATTGAATGAAGGAAATATTCCTTCAGGATTTCAGTACAGAGGACAGGGTGGCAGGGAATGGGGTTCAAGTCATGCCTGAGATACTGATGCCCCTACCAACTTATTTTCTTTGTCTTTTTGCTGACATTAGAACTGTTCTAATTATCCATTTTGGTTTGGTATTGCAGAGGACAAAACAAGTTTTTAAGAGAGATGAGGAGCTGAAAAAGGAATTACAAAAGGAATACTTGGAAGAATATCTAAGCTACTTGGCAAAGAAAGTCAGTATGAGAAGCATGGAGACAGGAAAACTCTGTGTCACCTACTCAGTCTGTTTCCAGGACTCTCTTGTGCTGTCTCAGTGGAGTGTGTTATTTAATAAAAGTGCTCCACATGCAATGTGCATATGAAGCAAACACACAAATACACACACACACACACACACACACACACACATACACATACACACAATGGAGTGGCATACTGAGAAGACTTAGACCTAGCTTACTGAAAACAGGAAATGAGTAAAGTAGAATAATGGATTTTCAACACACCAGGGATACAGGCCCTACACTGAGATGACAGACTTTAACAGAACTACATTTGGTTAATATCTTGGCTGACAAGAATTTGCTTCCAAGGTTTGAAGCAGTGGCCTAAATGATTTTCCCTTCCTACAGAAGAAGAATAAAGAGGAACTTGCCCAAAAAGTAGCCTTCTGGGAGGAGATAAGAAACATTCTAGTAACATCAGGATTTTTCAAATGGGCTTCCTAGCCATTTGGAAAAATGTATGGTTCTGAAGGAAACAACTTTGGGGAGGTGGGCTCTGGAGCACCATTAACATCAAAGAAAGCTCAGCCTTCTTTAGTAACAACAAGGACCCTCAGCCCACCAGTGGTGTCTTCAGGAAAGGAAGACTGTGAAGAAGCAGCCCCAGCCACATCACCAGCTTCCAAAGAGGCTGCAGAAACATGCACCTTGGAAAGTCCAGGTGAGTCACCACAGGTTTCTGACTAGGACAAGCCTTGTGTAGAAGTGGTTCCAATTTCTTCTGGATCAGTCACACATGAGTGCAACTGAAGCTCATAAGTAAGGTAAGGCAGAGATGCTGGACAGGTGTCTCAAGTCTGGAGAACTGGACCCCACAGAGAATACTGAATCTCCAGTCATGTGTTCAATATTTTGCTATCAGGGATCAATTTAGTTTCCTCTGATAACAGAACCTCCTGTGTTGAGTGTTGCCTTTTTCCGTCCTGACAATCTGTCTTGTCAGCTTGTGCAGACATAGCAATATTTCTAGATGTGTCTGTGAGTTGATGGTAAGAAAGAAAAATTCTGAGCTTGCCTTGCAGTTCTGAGGCCACAAGGGTCTCTGTTTCCCTACAATACTGTACTATTGTGGATATATCCTGATGGTCTGATCTTGAGAATAGACTGTCTTTCTGCTGTGTGCAGCCTCTTAATACCTGATGGGTCTTCTCATAGGCTCACAGCTCTAGTGTAAATGCTCCATATGATTGAGCATGCCCACAGCTGGCTTCTTAAAAGAGGACTCTATGAAATACTTGCAGTTTGACTCTATGTCTGGAAGTCACAGACTTGTAAGTAACTTGTGTGAGACTATGCCTAAGGAAAATCCCAGCAGGACACAGGAAAATACATGTCCAGATCTTAGAATCCAGAGGCCAAAGAATCTGGAGATATGAACTAAGAATAGAGAATACATATCTCTGCCTGGGGAAACACAGCAGAAGTTTTTCTATTCTCTTACAGTATAGATCCCTGGAGACATATGGTCCATACCTCAGTTAGAAGACTTTGTCCAATGAATCCCTCCACACATATAGATATTTTATAGTCAGCCCAGATTCACAACCAAAAATATTGCTCTATCCACTTAAGCTGACAGTAAAGTCCAAGGCCCCATCTCCCAGACACCAATACCCAGAAATCAGAGTAATACTTCCCGCCCATGATGAGGAGCAGAATGAAGGAAAGAATCCCAATGACTTTGAATTTCTCTCCCAGGCTGCCAGACTGAGTACTGCTCAGAGATACCAGGCCCTCTCACCTCAGACTTTTCTAAATTTTTCATTACAATTCAGAAGAGACCTGCACCTGCTGGTCCTCCCTCAGGATTTATGTGAGAAATTCCTCCTCTCAGGAAGGCAGAACACTAAGAAAAGAATCAGGAAATGTGGTGTATTATGTGAAGCCTTGGAAAAGATATGAACACTTCTCCTGATCTGGGGCCATTTCTTTCTCCTTGATTTTACATGACTGCCAGGGAACATATTTAGAGTATATATCCACACACATCACCCTCCAGAGGGAACTATGTGTGACAAGGACTGGCCATCTTGAATTTGATGACTGTATTTGGTTGCTTTTCAGAGTCCATGGAAATGAACACTATAATTAGAAATTTTCATGTTAGTTGGGGGCTAGAGCCAGTAATTCTAGTCACTCACAAAATGAAGCTAAAGGCTTCCTACAAACTCAAATCAGCTCCACAGTCTGAGTGTCATATTACCTAAAGGATAAAGAAGGCAGCCGGAAAGCATAAGGCAGCCAGGGAGGCATAAAGCAGGAATAGACATGGTGCCTAGTTGCAAAGAGAAAAGGAAACTGCTTTTGTGTCCTTGACTTCGTACCTACTCTGGTAAGCTTTGGAGTATAAATTACCAAGACACCTCAGGACACCTGAGCAGACCTGCTGACTGCTACAGGAAAGAGCCTAGGACCAGGAGGTGTCAGGATGAATATCTCCAGTTCCACTCAACATATTTTCCTTTTTACTGTATCTCAACAAAGCACAATAGCACCCAAAACAACAAAGAGAGTAGGAACAATGAGATGTATGCACTGGTGTGGCCTGTGTCATGTGTGTGTGAGAGGATGGGTCTAAGTCCTCCAAAAGTTGTGTTACCTACATCATCATTCCTCTCCAGAAAGGAGCCCAAGATTTTTGCTATGCACAAAATGAGGAGTATCAGTTCCTCATATAAGAAGAACTGGGTCTTCTTACATTGGGTTGGATTCATGTAAGCAAATGGAACTCGGTAACTGAGGGTACCTCTTGTCTCTCTCTTAGAAACAGCCAGTCTAAATAGTGCTCTGCACAGAGTCAATCCATTCCAGATCTTCTTCACTGACCATATACAGTCAATAGTGAGCAGTTCGAGTTAAAGGAGCATTTCCTAGTACTTTTACAGCTCCTTGTATTTTATGTCTTACTCGGAGTAATTCTTCAGTGTTCCAACTTGATACGAATCTGCATGAAAAAAGGTTGCTTGCAAGGATGTATTAAAACAGTCTGTACAGACCACATACCTAAAAGATGTAAAAATGAAACTTAAGTATGCCAAGAGTGTCCTTTCTAATGATTATGTTTTGTATTTATGAAGAAGTACTTCCTTTGTGCCCAACCAAAGAGATCCTACAAGCTAGGTTTTCAAGTATTTGCACATGCAGAGCATACATCTTTTGATTTTCAAGGGAACACACTATTTACCTAGAGAGTCCTTTGGATGAGTATCTCATTTTCAAAGACTGCTGCTCACAAAACAATTGAAATTCTTGTAACTTGCTAAATATAAACCACAACAAGTTGGTTTGCTCTTAGGTTTTGTAAGATCTTGGAGTCAGACCTTGAGAAGTGCTGATGTGTGAGGCAGTCTCCTGTGACTTCGTGTTCTTCCATCCAATTGCATCTATTCTTACTGCAATGCCTACTTCAATAATATAATATGCCCAATTGAAATTTGGCCTTTTGTGTCTTGGGACTCAAAAGGGAGATTATAGAGAAAATGAGTAAGGCACATGAGGCAAAAAGCACAATATACTGCCGGAGAAAAATATAGGCCAGTGTGGGTTGCAGAGGAAGAACTGCCACACGTAAGGCAACTTATGATAACTTAGGAAGAGGAGTCCAAAACAGTATATAGGGGAGGGGGATAGCATTGGAGATTGATACACTGACCTCCTGTATCAGTGAGCATTTCTGTTGGCTGGGATTTATGGTTTGTATTGGAAAAGAATGCCTGATATGTGTTGATATCAGCCAGCAGAACCATGCCATCCCTTGTCTTGGATGGACTGGAAAAGTAGTGGTGATTTTGAGTAGAGGGAAAACATTGTGGACTATTCTGAGCAAAATTATGGTGTGCTCAAAGCCATACTCTAGAAGTTAAAATGAAGGAGATGCAAAGCTGCTTGGTTAGGGAAAGTCAGGTGAGGTTTGGGAGCTGATACCATGGAATGATGATAAGGGGGGTGATAGTCTTGTGTGTGTGTGTGTAGGAGTGATCAGGGGAATTCAGATATCCAGGTAATAGGGATAAAGTTTGAGGAGTCTGAGACAGGGCAGGATTCCAGTTAGGATCATGGTGAGGGCAGTGTTCATCTCATAAACATGAGTAGGATTTGTATAAGAGGATAGAACTTGAAAGTGAGATGTAGTTATAAAGTTTGTAATTGAAGGCACATGTGAGATATTACAACTACATCAACATTGGGAGAATGAAGTGAGAAGGCTAGAGAGGGACCTGAGGCACTTAAACATGCAGGCGGCTCATGAACTCGGTAAATATGGAGAACTGGCTGCAAGAGAAACAATTCCTAGCAGCTTAGGTGAATGTCTAATGAGGAAATCAGGGACCACAGTGGGGATGAAGGAACAACAAGGCTGAAAGGGCACTGGATATGAGGTTCACAGAAGCCATAGGATGGGGACACAGGAAGCAGGAATTCAGGATGGAACCTGCTGGAGTTCTGGGGATATTGACTTAATGTATTCTAAACCATGGAAGGCAGATAATGCAATGTCCAGTAATGTCATAAAATCTAGTTATACTGTCACTCTCCTGGACCCCCCAGCATTCAGGAGGATAGAGTGCAAGTTGGTGAATTTGGTGCCACGTTGAGTGAACAGTAATATTGTGCCTCAAAACAAAAGTCACTTGATGAGAAATTGGCCATTGTGGATTCTGTTATAACTGTCATACTGAAGCTGGCATCTAGGCCCTAGAATCTAGGGGAATTTGAAGAGGAGGCTGCTCTTTGGGAATGGGTTAGCAGATTACTGTCATGTAGGAGCTGTGAAATAGTTTGGACATGGTTTCTTCTTGTTTATTGTTTTTTTTTAATTTTTTACTTTTTCATTGATTTCACTTTAGATTTCCAAAAGCTTGATGTTTTAAATGATAGCTTAGGTGTGAGTATACATACATAAACACAGTTGTTTAATGGCTCATGTGGGAAGCCTCTGTGTTCATACACAACTTAGAGAAAGAAACGAGAATGTGCTAGAAGCCTGCTCGAAATCTCACTTTCTCCCTCGAAGAATGAAACCCCTCTTGCTCTCACCATGTCTTCCTCCATTTTACATGTGCACTGCTTCCATTCTAACAGTGATTCAATTGCAATGGGTAGAAATGTAACTTTTACAACTGGCTTGCAGGGCTTAACATCTGCAAGATTTATCACCATTCATGCAAGCAATTGTTTGGTGGGTTTTTACATATGGAGACCCAGTGAAGGAAGAAGAAAAGTAATGGAAAAAGACACAGTATGATCATATGACAGTAATACTATACCACATCAGAAGGACAGAAGTAGCTACTTCTCACATAGGGAGAAATCCCATGGGTCTCAGGGGCAGGATACAATAAAAACAGCTGCATTATAAAAGAGATTGTTGAAGAAGTTATCAGAAATATTGATGAAGCAATCAGTCTGCTGTTGTCAGGAAGGAAGCAGAGATGGGTTAGAAGTGAAGACAAAACTTGGAATAGTTACTGTCTAGACATCAGGTTTAACTAAGCGTGGATGACCAAAAGGGCTTTGTCCTAACTGAGGGACAAGCTAAAAGTAAGTGTAGTGGTTGGAATACTCCTGTCCCAGGCAGGGTATTGTGGGGTATGGCCTTGATGGACTAGCATTGGCATTGTTGGAGGAAGTGTCTCTTTGCGCATGAACTTTGAGGTCCTCCTTGAGAGAGGAGGAGTCATTTTTCTCCTTTTTGCCTTTCAAACGAGATGTAGAACTCTATGCTCACCAGGCACCATGTTTGCCTGAATGCTATCATACTTTCTGCTATGTCGATAACAGACCAAACCTCAGTACCTGTAAGCCAGCCCCAATTAAATGTTGTCCTTTATAAGTGTTGGATTAACCATGATGTTGATTCACAAGAATGAAAACACTAACTAAGGCACTAAATGAGAAAAATGCAGTACATTTTGAACATTATGAATTAGGAGGACAAAGAAGATGGTTCCACATTACTGCTGCACATGACAGATGGCAGTCTACATTCAAGGATTTTGGAAATCACAGGAGAACAGATTGTTAATGTTCCTTGTGCCTCCCTTCCTTGGTGAATCAAGCACAGCTGGCTGGGCTAACTTAGAATCTTTGCTTCTTTTGTCTTCTCAGACCCATCCAACCCAGACAGCCTTCTGGTCAAGTGCAGAACTGCACACACATTTTGGATATCAAGTGGTGCTCCCTGAATCCATTGCTGTGGTGTGTGCCCCCAAGTATAAATAGTAAGTATGTGAGATTCAAGTCTGGAATTTACAATACAAAATCACCAATGTCTCAAAACTATTTAAAAACTGTCTTTGTACAGAATGTCTTGACTGATTGCTATGAATGCCTTCCTTTTATGTGCATATTCTAATGATCACCAACCACTCTTAAAAGACAGGATGACACCACTGCTGGTTTTTAAGACAACCTTTTAAGAAGTAACTTTAAGAGGCAGAGATTGAAGAAATTCAACAGGAAACACTATATGGGAGTTCCATGTCTTTTCCTTCCCAACGCTGTATTCTTCTGAATTCTTCAGGCAAAGTAGTGTTGGGTAAGCAATGAATATGATTAATTTATAATATGTTTTGTCACTTGATGTCCTAAAGAAACAAGCTAACCCCAGTTTTATATTATTGTCCCTTGTTCCTCACAATCAATGGGCAAGAATTCATTGTGCAAGAAAGGGATCCAGAGACAGTGAGACAGAGAATTTTTTACACACAGGGGAAAGAGAAGGAGGACACAGAGGACAGAGTGGAGGACATTGAGAAGATTAGGAGAAGGAGGAGGACTATGAAAAATAGAAGGAAAATGAATATCGAGAGAAAGAATACAAAGAAGGAAGGAAGGAAGAGAGGGAGAGAGAGAGAGAGAGAGAGAGAGAGAGAGAGAGAGAGAGAGAGAAAGAGAGAGAGAGAGAGAATGTAGATGGAAGAGAAGGGGAAAGAAATCAAAGTCAAGAAAGGACAAAAATAAGAAACTAGAGGGCAATTAAGATTGGACAGGGATAACAAGGTCTAGAAGGAGGACAAAGATGACAATGATGAATTGCAAAAGGAAGATAAGTTCACAGTTTCTAAGAGAATGGCAACATTTTGCAGAGAAGATGAGATGAGAGTTGGGAGGAAAAGAGAGAGATAAGAAGGGAAAGAGAAAAGGGAGAGATAGGGAGAGACATATGAGAAAGAAGAGAAGAGGAATGAGGAATGGAAAATTGAATGAAAGGAGGAAGGTGGAGAGAAAGGTGGAGATGAGAGACAGGAAACTTGGACTTGGAGGCAAATGTGTGCAACTGTGAGTCTGCCTTTTCTCATTTCAGAATTGAAATTTTCACACTGGTACCTACTGGATTAAAATAAATACTCAATTATCTACAGAGTGGGCTCCATGCCCACAGACAGGACACAGCTCTCTTTTGTGTATGTATCTTTGTGCAAGTAATCAAGGCCGTGTTTTCAGTCAGGACACAGTGCTGATTGGTTTTTATCATTTTTTCCTTACCCTCCTGGCAGTTCAGCTTCATCACCCCCTTCTTAGAAATCCATAGTAACCAAATATCTATGATTCTGGGATTAGTGAATGTACATTTTCTCATATTTGAAATCTGATCATTCACTGTCTCTGAGATGCTATTCCTTTCTGCCCCATAATCCTGATATCTGAGGATACTAATACTCTCAGGAAAAGATTAAGGAAAGAGGACGTGTGTGTACCTCAGAGTCAGAGTGTGAGAGCAGCATGCTTGAGGCTCTGAATTCCAACCCCAGTAACATGAGGAAAAGAACAAAGTATGAAACTCATTAGCTTATTTAATGCTTATTCCCTGTTACTTTGTTCTTTATCAATGTCAGTTACAAACTTTCAGTCAGAGATCTGTATGCAAAGGACAAACTTGCACAAAAGGTAAATTATGCAAATCTTGTTCTGGAATTTTTTCTAGAAGTGTATGGTTCTCACCATCTAGGGAGGTGGTTTCTTCTCCTATGTTGTGGTCTGTGATCTCACACTTAGTATGATCAGATCTCTGCGTGTCAGATCAGACCCAGATAGTAAGATTCTATCTCTTTACTGCCTATCAGCCAGGACTCTTCCATTGAGTATAGATTCAGAGGAGATGCAGCAACATAGGGAAAGAACCAAAACGTGTCCCATGAAATAGATAAGAACGAGAAATTCAGTCATAGAGATCCAAAGTAATCTAAGATACTATATCACTCTGTCTCTCTCTCTCTCTCTCTCTCTCTCTCTCTCTCTCTCTCTCTCTCTCTCTCTGTGTGTGTGTGTGTGTGTGTGTTTCTATATACTTATAAATGTATATGTGTATACATTTTGCATTATTCTCCTTAAGCAGACACTTCCTGGCAGCTAAAGTGAAAAGAGAGAAACCTGTTACATGAAGCCACTGGTAGAGATAAACATTTTCCTGTCATTAAATCCAGAAGGACAACTATCTAACATGGATCCTTGTAAGAAGACTGTGTGTGACCATGTGGAAAATGTATTCTCTCTATCCCTGCAATAGAAAGAAACGAGCTTCAAATGAGCGGATTTGGACTTTTTTTTTCTTCATCTACTCTATATAGTTCACGAACACAGTTAAACTGTAATTCAATAAAGTCAATTTTTTTAGGACAAAGCTACGAGAATACAGCTTGGATGCATGGCTTTCTAAATACCCAAAATAACACGAGTCAAAAGTAAAGAATCCCAAAGAAACAGTCTTGAACAGACAAAGGCTCAGACAGTTGGTACTTTCTCGGGCCCTGAGAGCTTTAGCCCCTGCCCCACTGACACGTGCAAACACTTCACACGCTGATTCAGCCCTCCTTTTAGGCAACAGACAGGTCACATTCTTGTCACTGTGGGCATTGGTGCACCAGGAACCTCTCTGTTGATGAATCTGTGCTGTCCTGCTGGGACCTATGTCTGGCTGTGGCATTCCCCACCCCGTGCTGGTGCCATTAGTTTGGTTGCTGCACCAGACCCTTGCTGCCTGTCCCGTAGTGGGCCCCACTCCACAGCTGACTCGGGCTGAGCAGGATAACAAAGCTCCAGGGGTCTCTACAGCAAGCCAGTCTGATGGGGAAGTTGATGCCCCATCAGTCTGATGGGGTGAGATGCAAAGTGAACCTAACCTCACACGAGGCTAACTCAGAGAACCCTTGACTATCCCATCACAACACAAGCACCCACATGAAAGCAATGGCAGACCCTGACCAGGGCACTTGACTTCACAACAGTGATACTTGGCTCTGTCCATCTAAGTTCAGGCCATAGTAAAAATATCTCTGTTTCCACACACGGGCTGGATACGGAGCTTGGTCTTCATGTGGGTCCCAAACAACTGGAAGTGTGGATTGTCCCAAAAGCTGTAGCCTGGGTGTGGGATATGTTCTTCTAGCTGGGCTGCCTTGTCTGGCCTCAATGGGAGAGGATGAGCCTGGCCCTGCAGAGTTGATGTGCCAGGATAGTGGGGTGGTGGTACTCAAGGGGGCCCCCACCTGCTCAGAGGAGAAGGGGAAGGAGAAAAGGGGGAAAGGGCCATGGAAGGGGGTGACCATAAGGGGGGATGTGAGCAGAATGTAAAGTGAAAAAGTTATAAAATACTTAAAAATTACTCATGTGTGTGTGTGTGTGTGTGTGTGTGTGTGTGTGTGTGTGTCTCCAACACAAACACACATCGCTATCTTTCTAATCAGGATCTTCCCCATTCCCAGGATATGGTAAAGAATAAAAGGATATTTATTACCAATCGACTCTCTAGGGTCCTCCCATACTTCCTAGCATGTTCACACAGACCCCTCATCATCATTTCTATTCTACGTGTAAAGAAATTGGCTTCCATCAGGTCTGAGTCACTCAGAGCACTACAGTTCTTTCCTGACCAGAAGAAAACTGTCTCAGCTGGGAGCATAGCTCAGTTGGGAGAGTGCTTGTCTAGCATGCATGGAATCCTGGGTCGGATCTGTAGAATGACATAAATCAGATGTGGCAGCTCCTGTGCTGATACCAGCACTCAGGGGGTGAAGGCAGGGACCAAGGAATTCAAAGGCTCTTGAGGGTAGCCTGGGCTATGTTGAGAATATCAGACTCCCTTTACCTCTTATCCAACTTCCCCTACCTCTCATCCTTGGGATCTGGATTGAATGAAAGGAGGTATGAGGAAAAATGCAGGAAAATGAGGACAAGTCGTCCACATGACTAGTAGCCCATGTCCTTCGCTAGGTTCAGTAGACACTGCAAAGCCAGACACAAAACTTGACCACTTAGTATCACTTGGTGAGAGGAGAGCTCTGGGTTCAGAGGCAAGTATGTAAATAGACTTGCAATAACAATTCCAGCTGCTAAATATGTCCTGTGTGCTAAGCACTACAAATGCCATGTATTCACAGAGTAACGTCAACGCTCACACAGCCCTGTAAGAAAATACTTCTCTCTGTGTCAGAGAGGAAAACAAGACTTGAAGGGACCGGTGAGCATCCCCTAAGGCCACTCAGCTCCAATGGGATGGAAATAAGGCTATGTATCCATGGCCAACCATTCATGTCCCTAGAATCCTGCATGGGCTCCAGAAATACAGGGCTGCCTGCTTCCCTCCCACTGGTTAGATTCTGCATACTGACACACTACCCCTGAATGAAGTCAACAAAAACCAGGGCATTTCAGCCCAGCTCTGAAAGGGCACCTGCAAAGAAATGTGTCCCGTGGGAAACTGGAAGCTCCTGGCATGGGTGACTGGGGCAGGCTTCTGGAAGAGTTAAGGTGACAAGGGCACAAGCACACAGGGGTGTAGCGCTTGCTAACATGCACAAGGCCCCGTGTTTAATAACTAGCAATGGGAGGAAGAGAATAAAAGAATAATACTGGACCATATATAACCCACCCCGAAGCCCTCTGAGAGCCCCCAGGCAGTATGAATAGCAAATCAGCTTGGGACAGGACCTCTACTATATCGGACCTGCACTATATTGAAGCCAAGGCCTAAGGTCATGCAGCCCCCTCCAGCAAACCTGCATGCCAACCCAGAAAGACCTTCCTTGCTTCTACCAGACTCGCTGAAAAGTTATTTACTATCCAGAGGGGAGAGCTTCAAATGCCTGCAGAAATCTCTGAGTAAATCAGATTACAGTTAAATGGGCTTTGCTTTAAAGGAAGATATCAGAAGAGCAAAATGCAATAAAGTAAAAGAAAGGAAAGGAAAAGAAGACACACACCAACTGCCAGGATGACAGGAGGACCAGGATGACAGGGAGGACCAGGATGACATGGAGGATCAGGATGACACAGAGGACCAGATGGCAGGGAGAATCATGACAGGCCACATGCTGGGCTGCTACAGGAGCAAAGGAACAGCTTAAGCATTTGGGAGGCAGTGCACTCAAGAGATCCGTGTGTCAGAGGTCCTGCTGGAGGGAAGGAGAAGTGCCTGCTTGGTAGAAGGAGCCAAGTTTTCCTGGTTCCTTCTTCCTAGAAGAGCAGTAGGAACTTCAAAGGCCACCAAGCTGGCAAGGAAATACCATATTGTGCACATAAAGGTGTTATCAAACCAGGCTCTGCCAGTGTGTGTCATTTGGCAGCCTTTGGACCCCAGTCTAGAGTCCCAAGTATGCCCTCCTACCCCTGAGATAGGCCATTTCTACTCAGTTCTCTGGATTCCAAAAGAAAACAGAAAGTTAGCCCAACTCTTTCATGTTACAAATAAGGAAACTGTCAACTATCTTGGTGGACCCTGGGTGGCATGGGTTCAGTTACACCTTTCCTAGTTTGAAAAGCAGACAGACTTATTGAAGAAAGTTTGGGACAAGTAAAAACATATAAAGAATTTGAAAGTCACTAGCAATCATCTTTCTCCCAAGATAACCCCCCTGAGATTAAACACTGGGGATTTGTCTGTCTTCATTCTTGCTGGACAAGATGTGGGTGGGTGGACAACTGCAGCCCTACCTAGCTTGTCTTCATTTAATGTTCTACCTTAAATATTTTCTGATGTCACTAGAATTTTATTCTTTTACAGTGAATTGTGCTAGGGGCTCTACAGATGGCTCAGTGGTTAAGAGCACTGGTTGTTCTTACGGAGGTTCTGAGTTCAATTCCCAGCAACTGCTTGGTGGTTCACAACCATCTATGATGGAATCTGATGCCTTCTTCTGACATGCAGGTGTACAGGAAGACACAGCATTCATATACACAAATAAATAAATCTTTAAAACAAACACTATTTTTAAATGCACAAAGATTAAAACAATAAAACCTAAGAGATTTAAAACATGTTAGGGAGGCAGAGCATAAGGAGGAATGCCAAAGTCTGACCCAGGACTGTGCTCACTTCTTCAATGAAGAGCTCACAATCTTAATAGGTAGTCAGGAATAAGATGGGGGAAAACTGAGTCTCCACCCCAGTGACTGGGTAAACAGAGAAGTCAAGGAGTATCTTATTCAATGGCTGCCCAGGCTCTGACTAGATGACAAGGAATTCAAGCTAATGGCACACTGTAGAGACCAAGTAAGCTGAACAATAGAAAAATTGCAGGGCTGTTTGGTCCCAACAACATGAAATTAATTTATCAATATGGCTTATGTGGCACTGGAGAGATAACATCCCTCTGTGAAGGATGGTTTCTTTCACACCTTATTTACATCTGAATCTCTTGGCTCCAGGAGTCCTATAAAAGCCTGAGCCAGAAGGATGGGGAGTTGCCAGGGTGACCACTAACCAGCTGGAGCACAGATCTGAACTCAGAGAGCCTGTAATCCAGGAATCAATGGAGATCCTGCCTCCCAATCTGACATGTGACAATTTTACATCCTCCTGGCCTTGCCTGCAGTGAAACCCACACTCAAAGCTCTCAACAAAGTGCCTTCAAAGTAGGCGCCATTACTGTCCCCATTTTACAGATCAGGAGACAGGAATAGAGAGCAAGTCACAGGCAGAGAAATCAAACTAAAACAGACCCTACATGCTGCACAAGCAAACAGGAAACAAATTTTCAACTTTACAACTATAATGTTTGTTTTTAAAATAAGTGTCCATTTTACCTAACAATTTCAGTCTACAAAGCACATTCCTGTCCTGTTTGGCATAGAAGTCTGGGTAGCCATCCTGTGAATCATCCTTTGGATTGTTAGGAAAACCAATATGTGCCCTTTCCTCCCTCAGCCTTCTGAGAGGGAATTTCCAGACCTCAGTGCTAGCCATAAGTCTCCCCCACCTAGGGTGGAGAGCTCAGAGCAAGGTGAAGTCCCTTGTTCTTCCAGACCTGCCCTTTCCAGAGAGGCGCCAGCCAGCTGCTGAGCAAGGAGCCATTCTGCAGACATGTTTCCAGCCTTTGGGGGAAGGGTTTCACCCCGCCCCCGCCTATATATTTGGAGACCCCCATTAAACGTTGAGCCTTGAGCACCACGAAATTTGTCTTGGCTTCATGTGGTTCTATCCCCAGCTTTCCTTCCAGGGAACCCGGCAACCTGGTTCGAAGTAGCTGCACGCAGCTGCACCAATACACGCAGAGCCCAAAGACTTGCCGGAGACATTTAGGGTGTTTAAGACAGAGAGTCAGGTTGAACTGTGTAAAGCCGCCATTCCTGCTATCCAAAGGCAGCTGCATACGGACCCTTGGGCGGACTATACTGCTCCTAAAAAGAGTCATTCTAAGCAGTAACCAGAGCTCCCTCGCCCAGGAGGTGGAGTGGCAGACACTGTACACAGGCGCCCCGTGAGCTAAGCACCATTACTGACAGCTGTCTTCATCACTCGGCATTGTTGTAACTGAAGGCCACCACAATTGGGTAATTTAGAAAAACACTGATGTCTCATTGCTCTGGGATCTGTAAAGTCCAGTCTCAAGGTCCCAGTGTCTGGGAAGTATCTTCTTGCTGCACCATCCCATGACAGAAGGTGGAAGGGCAAGAATGTACAAGGGAAAAGAGATAGGAGTTCAGAAATGGCCAAAGCCATGCTTTTGTAAGGAGCCCACTCCAGCGATAACTAACCCACTTCCTTGATAACAGTATTAATCCGTACATGCGAGGAGAGCCTTTGTGACCTAATCACCTCTCCAAGCCCCTGCCTCTAACACTGCCACATATGCCGCTGTTAACTTTACAGCCCGCTAACTCTTGGGTTCACATTTCAGCCACAGCAACAGCAAACGATCGTATCGAGGATGAGAGAGGCTTCATGGCTCAGCAGACGTGCTACCGTCAGCGAGTGGGTGAGAGACTAAAGAGCTGCTGCGGTGAGACATCCTTTGAGGATGCTGGGATACCTCACCGAATCTGCTGCTCACATTCAGTGAGCAACTAGCAGGGTGAAGAGGAGCAGGGAGCAAGGCTGGGATGACCAGGAGGGAGGGAGGAGGGGAAGGGAAGGAGGAGGAGGAGGAGGAGGAGAAGGAGGAGGAGGAGGAGGAGGCTGGCAGGAGGGCAGGCAGCTGCAGAGAGATATCCCTTGCCTCCCTTAATCTCCAGAACCAGGGCTGCAGGTGGGGTGGGGCTGGGGCTCAGCATAAAGCAGATGTTGGCAGCTCCCATTAAAACACCCCCAGCACATGGGCCCAAGGCCTGCAGTGACCTTCCCTGTTCAACCTAGTAGAACTTCCTTGATCAGCTCGACAGGGCAGAACAATCTAGCGAAGCCACCCGAGAGGGCTCAGGGCCCTGAGTGACCGAGCATGCGTGCTGGTCACAGCTGTGCACCTGCTGCCTCGCTGCACGCTGCTCAGTTCTTCCCCAAAGCTCATCTCTACCCACGAGTTACGAGGTTGAAGGAGCAGCTGGCAGACACAAGTCCGCGAAGCCTGACTGGGGCAGGCTCTATAAGAGCATCTGTGACACAGGCAGTGCTACTGCCCTATCGCCATGATCTTGGGCGGGGAAAGCCAACCTCCTCAATGGGCTCATGTGTTTAAACATGCACCCTTGAGAAATGGACTCTAACCAAGGGAAATGGGATGCTGGAGGGAGAGGAGAGACGGGCACTGAAGTTTATTGCCCAGTCCGGCAGCCTGTCCCAGCTCTGCTTCTGGTCCCTGAGGTGAGAGGAAACAAGGAGTCCCAGCGGAGCCTTCTGCTGTTGTACCTTCTTAGCTATGATGGACCGTCTCTCTTCAGACTGTGAGCTAAGTCAGTCCTTTCTCCATTCAGTCACTTTGTGTAAGGAATTTTGGCTCTGACAAGAAAAGTATATAGTACAGCTTTGTGGGACCATAAGCTAGGAAGAATAGATGGTCTACTGTGCAAAAGCAAAACCCTTAGTGTTCACCAGAAGCACGAGCAGGAAGCAGCATTGGCATGAAAAAGGAGTGAAGACTCAGAGTGGGAAATGGCAACAAAAGCAGCGCCTCGAAGACAGAGAACACAGAGGGGGCGTAGTCAGGGGTCATGGGGTAGGAAACTGGAATTGGGTAAGTATAACCTGGTGGCACTCATCCCTGTGTTCCTCCAAGATGCAGACTTAACAGGACACAAGGCTGCCCCCCCCCCCAGACAATACTCACATGAGCCAGGAGGTTCACAGGACACCCTGATGCTGGAAACTCTCTGTGGGCTGACCCAGGGTGACTGAAGATGCTACTGCAAAGTTGGTATAGGAACCAAAAGTCTGGGCTCTTATCCTAAAGTGGGACAAGATTAGAAGTGCTCTGTGTGAGGCCTGGGCCTAAGGGTAAGAACCCAAGTGTTGAGCTTGATTTTTGCTGTAAAGTGGGGGTGATTCCTGCAATTCCAGAGCCCAAGCCTTCACCTAGAAGGAAAGCTGAAGCCAGGAGGCACGTTGGCCAGCAGACTCTGAGGCCAGATACCAAGTAGTGGGAAATCTAGAAAGCTCTGCTTCCAAGCACAGGAGATCACACCCAGGGCACACAGACAATGCTTTGGGGGCCTGACGAAGCTGGAATCCAAATACTCTCTGATGGCCTAGCTGAGGGCCTAGCAAACCTCTGAGCTTCGATTTCCCCATCAGCCCATGGGAGGGAGTTGATGGTAGGGTTAATTTCTGACAAGGGTAATTGCTCCTGAAGATCATCCCCATGCAGTCTTCAGCAGGGCCTGGAGCACATCAAGATCTCCATAATCAGAAACTTCCACAAACATCACCAGGACTTTCAGCCTGCTATCAAGCCTACGACCCTTATCCCGGACTGTACAGCACAGGTGCCTTCCAGGAAGGACTCGAAGCTGAAGAAGCGAGTCTGATAAGCCTGGCCTGGTGCTGACCTTGAGGAGTCCCGTCTCTTCAGAGAGGCAGCTACATAAATTATCTGGACACTGTGGAGGTGGGCAGGGAAACAGAGGTGGACACAACCCTCATTTCAGAGACAAAGAGGAAGTGGGGCTGTGTAGGGTGAGCTGGAGAGAATTAAACTCTCCGGAGGACAGGGTGTCACAGCACAAGTGCTCTGAAAAAGCTGACTATATTTTAATAGTGCTTGCTTATTTTTTCTGTAAGCATCTCCATTTGGTTCTCCCTTAGTACTTAGGGAGGGCTTTTCATTTAAATGCAAGAGAACACCAAAAAGATACAAGAAAAACAATGCTTGGCACAGAGCAGTGGCTAGCTGACCACACCCCTGGGTGGGGAGGGAGGATGCCCGCAGCGTTCAGGAAATGACTCTGAAAATGAGGAGAGATGAGGCTGAAAGGGAGCTGCACAGGACACCCTGCCTGGTCCCTAGCTCTGAGCCCACTGCCTGGCCTGCCACCATGAGTCCAAGTTT
The DNA here is from genome assembly GCF_947179515.1 of Apodemus sylvaticus. Taxonomy (NCBI): domain Eukaryota; kingdom Metazoa; phylum Chordata; class Mammalia; order Rodentia; family Muridae; genus Apodemus; species Apodemus sylvaticus. The sequence goes on from NC_067472.1 coordinate 204,076,577, forward strand.
TCCCTGAGCGATACCGTCTTTGATATGAACACAGAACACACGCAGAAAACAAAACCCTGGCTAGAGAAACGGCTCTGTTAGTAAAGTGTTCTCCTCACAGGCATGCCAACCTGAGTTTGATCCTCCAGCACCAACATTAAAATCTGTAATCCCGGCAGTGAGAGACAGGAGACAGCTGGATCCCTGGGGCTGGCCGTGAAGTCATAATGGTAAGTTCCGGGTTCATCAAAAGAGCCTTCCCAAACAGTAAGATCATGAGTAATCCAACACTTGACACACATAGACCTCCATATATCATATGCACACATACACCCCATAGCAAAAACTGGGCTCAGGCAGGTCTCTGCTGGGTGAAGAGTCCAGGGGTCACAACCAATAGAATGTCACCAATGCAGGACCTCAGAAATACCTACTAGATAGTGTGGCTTTGTAAGAAAGATCAGACCACCAGCAGGCTACAATTCAGCCTTCTCGGATGCTGAGTAACAGGGACTACATAAAGGAATAGTAGGACAGCCCACAAATCAGATGGACCCCCACTCACCACCTCTCCTTCTTGGAGTTGCCTCCCATTACTTAGCACGCAGACTGATGCAGGGGTGAAGGGTATCCATGCTCAGAAGTCCCTCCTCCCTGTTGTCTGCCTACCTTGTCCCAATTCCCACACTAGAGCACTGAGCCAACTCTGGGCTGGGCTGCACTTGCAGCCGATACAAACCTCCACTGAATCCATGACTGCCTTTGGACCACACTCACGTCAACAGATGGCTGTCTTTCCTGTTTCCTATTACCCTGCCCCACCTGGGGAGCTCTTCCAGCCATATGGTTGAAAGGATCTGGAACATAGGGTGTGAGATTCCTCTCCGTCTAAAGCACGGACCTGTGACTACGAACAGGTGTCTTTCATCCTTTCCTCCCTTCCATAGCAATAACAGCTGCCTTTTCATTCATTGAAAACCTGTGTCTGGTATTGGATAAACTGAAGGAAGGGCTCAGACTCCCATTCCAGAAGGAAGGAGTCTCATGGAGGGAGAGGAATCCTGTTCATCCAGGGAAGAACATGCCCTTGTCCCTGTCTTACCCTTTAAGACATGGAAGAATAAGGGGAAAAGTGGCTTTCCCAAGCCTACCTTCTGATCCTAGCACTGAATTCTGGTCTGCCCAACACACACCTCAGGTCCCCAACCCAAGGTCTGCTGGAAGAGGTGGGGCCTAAAGAAAGAGGAGCACAGGGCAGGGGAGGGTCCAGCCCTGGTGTGGCCTGGAAAAGTGTCCTTCAGATTTATGTTTCTAGAGATACAGGGTCAGCAGGAGACATTGTCTGTCAGCCTGGAGCTCTGGGTGATGGCGTGCTGCTAAACAGATTATTAGCATGGAGAGATGGCATCTTCTCAGGCTCTTCTAAAGTATCTGTCCTCTGAGAGTGAACTCTCTGTGCTGAGCTTTTAGACGGACAAGATTTTGTTTTCTTGTGGCTCTAATTCTTGTGGTATCATTCATAGTGGTGGCTGTGCCCATCCAGAGCTGTGGGTAGAAGAGACTCTACCCCCTGGGCTACCTTGGCTACCTTGTTAATACAAGGAGGAAATCAGCAGCAAGGCATCAGGGCAGAAGGGTAGACCTAATCTCCATCTGGTCATGGCCCAGCTGCTCCAAAGAGTCCTTCCTGCCTTCTGTTCTCTTTCTCTTCAGGACAGTCTCTTTTGCTACTGTAGCTCTTAATACACCATAAACTTATGATCCATAGGCAGCCACACCCAACTAGATTCTGACATCACAAACGCAGGAGGGTGGTGGCCAAGATGGTGTGTTGTCTAGGCTGCCTCCTTAAGCCAGGCCTACAGGGTTGTGTTGGCTTGGGATCATGTATTCTTTGAATGGTGGAAAGAAGATGGATGTAGAGATTGTGGCATTGCTGGGTCAGATGTTCTTGAGATGGCTTGTCTGTGCTAGCAAAGACCATGCACTCTGCACTGGAGCACAGTGCCGTCATTTGTATATCAGTCTGAACTGCCTCAAGGTGCCAGGTGTCTGGTGGGTTTTTTAGTTTCCTTTAAGAAAGGGAACTTTCCCTCAAATACACTCTGCAGAACGAAGGGGTCATTTGGGGGCCTCTGCTCTCTAGGCTTCTCTATTTTAAAGAGGGGTGGGTGACCCAGCCTTGACAAAGGCCGGTGAGAGCTAGAATCCTAGCTAACATATGAACCAGGGCATAAAGGCTCCGCAGCAAAGTATTTAGAGTCTCAGGATTGGGGTTAAGCCTTGAAAAGGGCCTTGGATGTTACATTTGAAAGGAAGAGGTAACAGACTCTGGATAGGGTTATTTCCAGTATGAAAGCTGGGATGGTGGACTTCTTTGGTGGTAGGATTTTATACTGGGTCCAGGTTGTTGTTGCATATTACTATCTTCCATGACCCAGAATCCTCAACCCCAGTATACCTTGCAGGGTGAGCTTCTCTTTGGGGGCCAAGGACAACAGCACTGAAGCTACCTGGGAACTGAGAACATGATAATTTGGGTAAATCCAGTAGAGCCCTGGCTACAGCTTTGAGAGTACTTGTATGGTGGGTCCAGGAGGGTTGATCTGAGTCTGCGAGATTCCTTAAGGTCCTGCAGGGTTCCAGCTACTCTCTGTGGCCTGCCTTGAAACCTGAATCTCTGCCCTGCCCAACCATGCCAGCTGACCCTTCCCATCTGGAAAGGATGGTGGCCCCAACTCCAGATGAATCTTGAGTACATGGTATATGATTATCCTTGGCCCTTTCTGCCTATGGCCCTTAGCAGTGTTGTGACATTTTCTCTGAGACCTGGGGTCCCCATCTCAGGTTCTCCATTGAGAGGCTCTTGCAGGACTCATGTACCTTGGGGGGGGGGCAGCACGGTGGCAGACTAGGAATAAGAAAGGTACAAGATACAGTGAGTTATATCCTGGCTTTCCCCCATCTCTCTTGAGTTGCTCTGGAGGGCTGCAGACACTTTGAACCTGTAAATTTCACTATGAATCCAGGCTGTGGGTCAGAGTGTCCCTTCCAACCTGGATGTCTGTTCTCTCAGAACCAGGAAACATCCCCTAGGAGGGTTAACTTCTTTTAAGGGTCTCCCTTGTGGAATTAGAATGACCCTGTGACCCTGTGATACCACTAAGAGTAGGGCACAGGTGAGTCCACCCTGGCTGTGAGAATCTTCCTTCCCCAGGTCTAGAAATGTCAGGTCAACCAGAACTTGGCGGAATTTGTGACACAGGACACAATTTTTCATTAACTGCCTGGACCAAATGTGTGGACTTCTAGATTGTTTTAAGGGTCCTTAGCCTTTCCTTAGAAGTTGGGCAACTGACTCTATGATCCTCATTCCCAGCCCTGGGCTCAGGCCTAGAAGAGATGTCCTTGCTAAGGTGTCCTCCATTTCCTGGAGGGAGGCAGCTCCCACTGTGTATGGGAAAAATTAGAACATCTATTGCAAATTATTCTTGCTGCCTACAACAGGATAGATTTAATGTTTAATGTATGGATTAGAGATATCCAAGCATATGGTAATTTAATAAATATGAGTGTTTTGGGTTTGTGAGATATATTTTTATTGCTAAATCATGCATAAGCATAACAACATGGTGCCCTTGTTGTAAGTGGTAGACATTGCATTTGGAGGGGACTGGACAGGAGAGGTGACTTTGGAATCTGTTCTCCCACTTTTTACTCAGTTCTTTGCTGAAGGCATTTGTTAACTGGTATGCATACATGGGATATAAGATGGGACCAGGCTGAGTGGGCCCAGGAGTGGTTCCTTTCTCTATCACAGGTTTCAATGCTGGTCATATCCCCCAGGAGCCACGCTGTCACTCAAACGAGGCCTTCAGCAGTGGATGCAGCGTCCAGAGTTGCCCACGGGCATTTGTATCACAAGTCCCAGTTTGCAGTTGCTCAGGTGTTTTTTTCAAGAACTATTTGACTTATATAAGCAGGGCTGATTATTCCCATTTTAAAGATTCATTAAACAAGAGCAGAACTGGAGTCTTAGGTAACTAGGTGCTGGGCGTGGCCTCCTGCAAGACCCTGCCTCCTCTTTGGGGGAACTTTGCCAAAGGCATAGTCTCCTCCATTCCTCCCTCTCCCTCTGGGGCAATGTTTACAAATTCAGGGCCCCCAGAGGCAGCAATCTTGTGAAAGCTGTCAGCCCCAGGGCTCCTTGGAGCCTGCAGCCCACTCCAATTAGAAAGAAACTCAGAGGGCTCTGCTGAGCTATTTACATGGATGGCTGGGGGAAAGGGCACTCAGCAGGACTGGGAGTCTTTGTCCCTGGCCTCAACTCCTGTCTCTGCTGCCTCTGCCTGGCTTGTACAGCCACAAAGGGTCCTCTGGTTTAGGGTGGTTGAAAACTCAGGGTTCTAATTCCAAGCATTAGACTTAGACCTTTGGGCAATTTCTGCTTCCCACTGCTCTTCCCAGCCGGGCTTCTCTCTAGCCTTAGACAAATCCTTTTGCTCTAGTGGGTTTCAAGTTTCTTATCTGTAAGACAAGAGAACTGGCATAGGAGAGTACTGTTAAAACTCAGTGTCCCACAGCATAACCTGGCGAAGAGAAAACCGTCCACACGTGACCACTGCTACTAAGAGCAGCTCTTACTGAGAGCTCAGTAACTGATCACATTATCAAGTATTAGATAACTGATTATAGGAAGGACTAGAGAGATGATCATAGTTATCATTTATTCAACACTTACTGTATCCCAGAACACTGTTCCAACCCTGTCAATTAAATGTACACCAGTCCAGTTTACAGACGGGAAAATTGGGTCTAAGAAGGACCTTGATTTCATACAGTCTGACTTTTGAATATTAAGGTGACTGTCTATATCCTTCTGTATGCTGTGGATACATAAATGTAATTACGTGCCTAGATTTACAGGCACACATGAATATATTACTATTGATACATTAATAATAAAATAAGAGGCTGGACAGGAAGTCAGGGAGGTTCTCAAGGCTTTATTTCACACCCTTCTAGTTCCATGGGTGAGAACTACTCTGGCTGGTAGTGCAGGGAAGGCTGGCAGAATGCTCATGAGGATAGTGTTTGCAGAACAACCAAGCCTCAGACAGACCTCTAATGGAGAGGGAGGCTTTGGTGGGAGGCTTTGGTTTCTCTCCCCAATCTGTTCCCAAAGTACTGGCCTTCCTGGAGGCTGTGTCCCACCCTTTTTCCAGGCACCCTTAGCTTTCCCACATTGAGAGGGGAGGAGAGGGCTGGGTAACTTCTCTTAGTGCTTTAGGGTATCAGAACTGCCTTCGGATACAAGAGCGGGTGTGTGGTGGGGTCAGCTAGAGTTGGCAGCTGAGATTGGGAGTCGCATACCTGTGTGGGGAGTCCTAGGTTTTCCTGGGCCTCCATTTTACTGTCTCTGTGAATCTGTAGTCTTCACTGCCTGCGGCCCCTTCCTCTTTGTAGACTTGTTGTGCCTCTTGCTCGTAGATGTATCATCTCTCTCCTGTAGGGAAAAGCCATGAGCATGAGAGATGACAATCATTGTCCTCCCATGGAGAAAGCTCTCCTTTCCCCCCTCTCTCTGCCTTTCTACTGAGGCACCCCCTTCCACCTCTACCAAACATATTCCTCGTTCTCTCTTTCTTTTTTATGAAACACCCAACAGGCACTGTCAGGCACAGACGGGTCTAGTAGTCATGAGATCTTTTATTAATGAAATAACCTTAAATGCCATATTTGGTGGATCTCTGACACTTTTGAAAGCCATCTATCTACATACAGCATGCTGAATTTGTTAAAACTGAACAGTCTTAGCTTACCTGGAACCCCTGAGTAAACCAAGGGGAGACGGAATTGCTGCAAAACACATGAGAAACTTTATTAAAAATACTAGCATGCTAGGGTCACTCTGTATATGAAGAGTGAGTGACCCCCCACCATCCACACCGAGGACTTTTTATACAGACCCCATGCAGACTCCATTAGGCACAATGTGAGTGGTAGAACAGTAATATCCTTAAACAGATTGGTCCACTAGGGGATGAGGTAAATGGCCAATGGTCAGTCCGGTCAGTCCTTTGGAATGCATCCTCACCCCTAGGTCTCTCTTTCCCTTTTGTGGTCTGAGGAATACAACCCAGCCCCTGACCCTTTTTAAGTTTCTGAGTTAACTCTTTCAAATTCTTAAACGTTGATTATTTTTAACTATTTACTATGTGAATAACCTTGAAAACATGTTATTGTAATTAACTAAATGAGAATTTAATATAATCATCATTTTGACAATCTATTAACTTGCATTACTTAAGTATCCTAAATAGTATGTAATAGCAGCTATTAAAAGGACTGGGAGTAAACCTTGTCTTCTAAATGAGTTGTATAGGCACAATGCCTATCTTAGAGTAAAAAAAAAATTAAGTTTTGTATCAATATACAAAGATTTATACCAATGAAAACCTTAAGCCTGTATCAATATATAAATTCTGTACCAATGTAAGAAAATATAAAACAATTCTGCATCAAAATATAAAGATTTCTACCAGTGTCAGATTATAGCTATAAAATGTTTTATATAAATTTAAATCTAGTAATTCATCAATATATTTAATTTCTCATAATTTACACTATCTCCCTTTTATCTTTTCAACCCCCTTCCCTTTACCTAAGAAAGAAGGAAGAGAAAAGGAAAGGAACACTATTTAGTTTCATCCTTGTCCAAAACTATAATTATTTGTAAATTATCCCTTAAAATGACAACATATCTATAATTCATTAAATGACTAAAACTTAAAGAATTAGGACAACAGTCTTCTTATGATTGCTTCCTGATGATTTGGGTAAATAATTTCTTTTGGGGGGGGTTCAAGAAGGAAATTGGAAAAATGGTTAATTCAAAATAAAAGTAGCAGCTAATATTTGTTATAGCAGTCCTTCCTGAAGTTGTTCTCAAAGCAAATCTCTGGAAACAGCATCAGTATGAGTCAAGATCAGGCAAGGAGCTGGAACAGCAGGTCAATTCATGATAGTGAACTTATCAGAGCTGCCCTCTTGGTATGTCATTCTGTAATATATAACCCGACAGACAATATTTAGTTCTAAAAAGATATTTGCATGGAATGTGCAAGGTGCACAGATCAGTTAAGGATGAATTTTTGCTTCCTGTTTGAGCAGGTAAAAGACAACTGTCTTTTTTATGAGCTGGCTTGATCAATAGCCAAATGGTAATATATCTTCAGTCATGCCATATCAAAAGAGGATTTTTTTATGGTTTCCTGGACCAAAGAGTTCCTCAGAGCAGTCATATCCCTTTAAGGAGGCAGTATGGCCCAATGACTGCAGTGGATCAAATAGTGCCCCGCCCCCAGTTCATGCTCATGTGGATTCCTTTGCAAGCAGTGCCTTTGCAGATGTAGGGACTTGAGATGAGGTTGTGCAGTGCTGCTGGGACAGGTCCCAACCCCATGACTGGAGTCCTCATTAAGGCCATTTGAAGACTCAGACGTGTCCATAGGATGTTTGAGCAGAGAGACTGGAGTGAGACATCTACACGTCAGAGTATGGGAAGGCTGGACAGAAACCACAAGGAGATGCTGGAGGCAAGGGGAGGCTGCTCTGCAATGCTCCAAGGGAACAAGACCCTCCTCACATTTCAGCTCCAGACTCCTTCAGAACTGTGAGATGCACTCTGGTGACCCAGCTGGTGACACATCACATGGCAGGTTCAGGAGCCCGTGCAGGATTCTAGGGACATGGATGGTTGGCCATGGATGCATAGCCTTATTTCCATTCCCATGGAACTGAGTGGCCTTTGGGGATGCTCACCGATCCCTTCAAGTCTTGTTTTCATCTCTGATACAGAAGTATTTTCTTACATGGCTGTGTGAGCAGAGTGTTAAGAATTCCAAAATACGGGGCTGGAGAGATAGCTCAATGGTTAAGAGAACTGACAGCTCTTCCAAAGTTCCTGAGTTCAGTTCCCAGCAACCACCTGGTGGCTCACAATAATCTGTAATGGGGTCTGATGCCCTCTTCTCTGTGTCTGAAGACAGCAACAGTGTACTCACATACACAAAATAAATAAATCTTTTAAAAAAAGAAAATAATTTCAAAATAGGGGCTGGAGAGATGGCTCAGAGGTTAAGAGCACTGACTGCTCTTCCAGAGGTCCTGAGTTCAATTCCCAGCAACCACATGGGGACTCACAACCATCTATAAGGCAATCTGATCCCTCTTCTTGTGTGTCTGAAGATAGCTACAGTGTACTCACATAAAATAAATAAATAAATATTATTTTAAAAAACAATGTCAAAATAATGATAATGGATCCCATAAGCAAGTGTTAGGGACCTTCTGGGGGAGGAACCCATCCCAGCATCTGGACACATATGCCAACAGTGCTGAGGCTGAGATGTGCCGCTCCCTGAGTTGTCTCTTTTCTAGTTTTGGCTTTGTGCATGTCCAGCTGGTAATCAGTGCCGCAAATTTTTATCTGATGAGAGTCACGTTTAATTAAGTCTTGGATTTTTATCATATTTTCAACCCATGATCATATAATGTTATTGTTAAAGGAATTTTTGAAGATGTGATTAAAAATAATAATGACTTGACGTTGATCAAAAGAGAGGCCATGTGATTGGGCTCAATCTCACTACATTCCTCTAAAAGCAGAGTGTTCTTTATGGCTGGAGACAGATGGAGAGAGGTCAGAGAAATTTGAAACTTGGGACTGATTTAGAGTGCCCTTGCTGACTTTGAAGATGATGAGCTGCAAAGAAGGCCTTGAGAGAAGGCTTTTCATGCTGAGTGTGAGCTCTGATCAACAGTCAACAAGGCTTCTGCCCTATAGCTGCATGAAAAAGTTCACTCACTGTCTACAACCAGAAACAATTTAGAAGTGGCTTTCTCCCCAGCCCTCCCACACTGGCACTGGGTTTCAGATCTTAAGTCGAGAACCCACTCATCTGTATGGACTTCTGACCCACAGAACCATAAGATGATACAGGGTGCTCTTTTAAACCCTTTTTCTTCTAGTAATTCTTTGGCTAAAATTAGCAAACTAATATAGCCCATTGAAGTGTCAGCTATGAACTCCTTAAGTGTTTCATAACTAGGATCTCTGGAAGTGGATGATTCCAAACATGAAAATAAATGAGTGTATGTGAGGTATCTATATAGTGGTAGAGGAAAATGACTTGGCTTAGGGGATAAGGTTAGCACGCCTTTCTGACAGTTTCAGGAGAGATGTGATGCCTCCTATACATACAAAAAAAAGGCAAGGGACTTTTTAAAAAAAATGTTATGATCACTGTTGAGGTTTTAAAACATCATCTTTACCCCTTCTTCTTGCTTTATGTTTTAAGTTTTAGGAATTCTCCATGCTCAATTTGAAACATGTGCAAAAATTCACAAGCTGTAAAGGGTTTTGTTAAGAGGCATACACAATTCTCATATACAAATGGGACTGCATATGAGAAAAATGCAGAAAGATGTCAATAAAAAATTGTACTGAGCTACCTAATGACCCTCTAAGTGACAAAACACTACACTAGAAGCTGAGTAAACTTAATCTGAAATTCATATTTTAATAGAGGCATCTGAACAAGTTGACAACTAATAGGGAAATAAAACATGCATTGTGGGCTGAAGTTACCTTGGCCAATAACCATTCTGCTAAAATTCAAGAACATTTAGAAAACAGCTGTGATAGTATAGGATGGTATATTCATTCACAATGTAAGTGAGTCTGTCTTCAGGCAAGAACAACAATACTTTGTGGTCTGAGGCAATACTACAAGGGGAAAGAGAAGAAGGTAGAGAGAAGAGAAGAGATCATGGGGTAGGAATCTTGAAAACATGGCCATGAGGGCTGGCCAGGTGGAGTAAGAGCAGCCTAGATGAATATGACAAATCATATTGTGGGATTATTGGCAGGGAGGTCAACATAACAGCAGGGAGGGTAGATAGCTGCCCAGCTCTAGTGCTCACTGAGCCTTTTTATTAATATGAAATTTTTAGGTCTCTCATCTAGGAATTGAATGATCAAAGAAGCTGTAGAAACCTTCAGCTGAGGAGCTCCGGGGACTACAGTCACAGAGAACCACTTGAGTAGTGGCTCTGAGGCTCCCGACACCTCATAAACTGCCACATAGCAGTCTGAGGATTAGAGGGGGAAATCAGTGCTGCTGGTCAACCTAATACACATCCTCACCCATGGGATTTGCTGTTCCCAAAGTTCTGTTGGCCGCCACCATGGCCCCACATACCCAAACCCACTGGCAGGTTCCTTGAGTCAGCCCTCACTTACCATCCTACTCACAATCCACAGTTCTGTGTTAGGAGGTTTGGCCGCAGCTCTGGCTTACGCCACTACACAGGGTAAAGTTAGCATGCAGGCAAGGACTCCTGTGAAGCTCATAGCTGGTGGTGGCATCCTGAAGCTCCAGATGTGGGCATGCTCCCCATCCTGAAAGGCTCCAGGACAAATGGGAGTGCTCCTCTTTGTAAATCTGTGGGATGAGAGCAGAACTTTACAGGGGTGAGCAATGGGGAAATCATGTGGCCTCACACCTGTACCTGAACCCCAAGCCACCCCACCTGCTGTGGTCCCTCGCTCCCATGCTACTACAGAGCTCCCAGCACTCAAGTGGATTCTCCCTAAGTTTTATTTTGGCTTTGTCCCCAAACTCTGATAAAAGTAAGGCAAATTTCATTATGTTTTAGGTCCATTTTATACTTAAACACTCTCAGTAGATTTTCTAGGATGCTTTTCAGTGCTTAAGCAGGCCTTGAGAGACTACCAGAAGAATGTGTCATTGTATTCTTTTCCCAGCCCACAGGAGTAGCCTTCCTGCCAAGAATAAACAAGTCCTAACTCTGCAGACTCCTACACAACTAGGTAGGAATCTATTACTGAACTGTGCTTTCAGCTTCACTAAAATTATGTCAAAGAACAGGAACAAGTGTAGAGCGAGGGGGGGGGGGAAGACACCTGTTCTCTCAGAAGCCAGGATCCCAAGCAAGCTGCCTCAGGCAAAGCTAGGGAAGATGGAGCAGGCTGCAGTCTATGGGCACCAGCGTTCCATTCCTGTGCACAGCCAGTCAACGGTTCCTCACACATAAACACAAACACACACACCCCCCCAGAGAAAAAAGAAAAAATATCATGTTAACAAGGAATGAACATTAATCTCAATATGAGCAGAAGAGTCCAGAGTAGCTACAACTGAGCTGGGACCTCCAGAGATGACACAGACCAAGGGCAAATCTGAGGAGAGAGAGGCCCTAAGAGCTACCTGGCTAAGGTCACATTGACATTGGCAACCCCACTGCCAGGCTGGAAAGCAGCAGGGCACAAAGACTGGGAAGGGCCGGTCCTTACAGGCTTCAGCGTGTGCACCAGGCTCTCCTTCCTGCCCTTCCTGACTGAGGTAGGAAAGTTCCCAGGCCTCCCAGGGTTGTTCTTAGCTCCCTTTCACTTTTTGGCTGAGGTCAAAGTCCCTGGACCCTGTGATCTGCACCCAAGGCAAAGTTGTCGCAGGGCGATCCTTCAGGAACTGAGGTAGCTGAAGTCAATAATAGGTCTCAAGCCCCTGTTCTGAGTCCACTTGGTTTCTCAGTCATTATCCTGCGAGTCAGGGGAAGATCAGAGAATGGTCTAAGGTGGTGCTAAGCCTCCAGAGCCACTCTAGCTCTGAACTCTCTGAGAACTCTCTGAAGTTACTCCCTCCACCCCTGGACCCCAATTCTTGGTTTCACAGGCCTCAAGAGAGCTTTCAGCCCAGGAGTGGGGATCGGCCAGGCACAGGCGGAGAGGAGGCCCTCTTCTTTGCTGCTTAGCCCTAAGCAGGCTAAACTACTAGTTAGACAAAAGGGGCATCTTAATGGTTTGGGGGTGATAGAGATCGGCCCAGAGCCACGAGGGTATAAAAAACAATCAATTCTGAGACTGCATACCTCAAATCCAATGCAATCTATTCTTTTGGGGGGAGGGGTTTAGAAAATTTTAGATTACTTTAATCCCTGCCAGGACTAAATTCAAGTCATCAGACTTGGTGACAAATGCCTAATTTACCAGCTGAACCATCTTGTCAGCTCCTCCAACAGTTTTGAAATTTAACAATAATACAGAAATGATTAAAAAATTCAATTTTCCCTCCTAGCCCCTGCTCCCACAAAGATGACTTTGAAGCTAATCATTTATTAATAGATTCCTAGGCTGTAAGCTTTAGTTCATTTCCTTACTAACTCATAACTTATGTAACCCAATGAAACTATTCTCTCTACCACACAGTTACTTACCGGTCCTCAGCTTTGAGTGTCCAAGCCTGGTGCTAACCTTCTTTATTCTATCCTGAGTTCAGCCACCTGCTGGTTTATGTACATCTCCTCAACCTCTGCTCAGATCTCATGCTTTGGGCCTCCACAGTGTTCCCTGGTGAATCTCCCTTTATCCTGAATTCATCTACCTGCTGGTTAGTTACCACTCCTTTTGTCCCTGACTGCTTCTTCCTTACTGTCTTCCTTCAGCATCTTTCCCAGTGTGTCTCTCGAATCTCTCTTTATTCTCTCACTGTTTCCCAGAATCCTCTCTTCTCCTGCCTGTGCCCCACCTCCAATTTCCTACCTCAGCTCATTGGCCATAGGTTTTTTTATTGTCAGGTGATGCTTGCCACACCAACTCCAGTGTCGTCTGTGTGACTTGCCAGTATGTCATTAAGGCAGATGGGAGAAAAATGCCCCTCAGGGCTAGGCTCCCTGGAGGTCCCTGGCAGTGTGCCTACCTCTGCCCTTAGAAAGGACCTCGATGTTCTCTAAGGATATTGTGCTTCCTGGGTTATGGGTTCTGCACTGTGTCTTTCTTCTTCATCTTCTTAATTCTTTATACAGCACGATCCCAGCCTATAAGCTGGTTAATTGATAAAGGAGAACTTGGTATTCCAGTGGAAAGAAAAAGAGGATGTGGTGATTATGCCTACTGCTTCCAGTCCTAAACTCAATGAACTCATGTTGAAGCTTAGTGAAAGAAAGTCTTGAAATGGTTTTCAACAGGGTCCGTCTTTACTAGCCTTAGCAAAGGTAATGATGAATAGTTTGTAGCAGGAAGAAAAAAATATGAAAAAGTATAGGACTACTGATGAGCTATTGCTTTATACAGGTACTTATGATAAAAAGGTAAGAGATGGATAAAAACATTGAAGGTTAGAAGGTCTTATAATTTTCTTGAGATTATAGACATAGATTAGCTTGAGCCAGACCACATTGGTGTTTGCTATTCAAGGCAATATAGAGGGCTCTTGTAATGTATATATTTAAAGCATTTTGACTTTTGATGACAGAAGAAGGCTTTAAGCATAAAAATTGGTCTGAAGGCCCAAGTTCTCCTGTTGATTATTAACACAACTTTAATAAGTAACCACAAGTTAGAATCAAACACTATATGTCTGAGGTTCATGATCATAGTTTGCTTTTGATCACGGTTCACAGAGTAAAAGTTCCTGTGGACATCATGTCATGTCTAATTGCTGTTCTAATTAAGATGGAAATGTATCTTGTTTAGCAATTCTTTGAGTGTTTCTGGAAGTGTGCCAACCTCAATCTGTTCTTCAATGTATTATAAATATGCCTGACTAAAAAGTAAAGTTGCAGCAGATTCAAACCTCTCTCTGGTGTGTCTGTCTGTCATATTGCCGCACCAATGCCTTCCTGAATACCAAAGCCCTGATTTTCCCTCTGTCATGACTCCCCGGCTGGGTCAGTCTGTGGCAGATGCTTATAAGAGATTTTCTCTATACAGAAAAACCTTACTTGTAACTTAAATAAAAATGGAAAAAACAAAAGAAATTCTTCAAGAAAAAAGTGTTTTATGACTAGCAAGCCTTGGTCATTTCAAAGCAGGCCAGAGTAACTGTGTTTGGCCCTGGATCCCACAAGGTAGCTGGATGGAACAGACTCCTACGACTTGACATCTTAATTCCTCATGTGTGCCTCTCCCGTCCCACATGCTACAAACAAATAAACTAAGTTATATTAAATAATTGTGTGTGTGTGTGTGTGTGTATTTGTTTTGAAACAGGGTCTCACTGTGTAGCCCTGAGTAGTTTAAACTTCAGTATGTGAACTTGACTGACATGAGATCTACCTGACTCTTTCTCCTGAATGCTTCAATTAAAGGTGTGCACCAGCAAATACACAAACAACAACAAAACCCAAAGAAATTTAAATTGCGTGTGTGTGTGTGTGTGTGTGTGTGTGTGTGTGATAATCACATTTAAAGAAGACTAGTCCCTTTGAGGTGGGTATAGTAGAAGCTGAAGTGAGGAAAGGATAATGGGGAAGGAATGCATTGATAGTTTAATTTTTAAAATATACTGTCAACCTTAAAAAATATAACAAGAATCGACTGGATGTGGCCCTGTCCCTGGTTTATACTCAATATTATATGCACAGCAGATAAACATACTGAATGAGCTGTACACTTACATTACCTTGGCTATTTATTGAAATAAATTTCATCCAGCATTACATCTCATATAAGTCATTTTCCTATCCTCTTTCTTTTCTAGTTACGCTGCTTCTCATCTTTTGCTGTAGTAACACTTTTATTGGGCTGCAAAGATAATTCACTGGCTAAAAGGGCTTACTAATCTACCATGACAACTAGAATTCTGATTCTAGCACCAGGTAACAAGCTGGGTATCTTGAAAATGCCTGGAACTCCAGCTCTGAGGGATCTCATATTACTTTCTGGCCTCTCAGTACACACACACACACACATACACGCACACGCACACACACCACAGACAACAATTTTATAGTAATATTTTGGCTATTAAACTCTGACCGAAATCATTAGATAAGTCATATTTTTATATTGAATAGTAGTTGTGTTCTACATTCTTGCACTCACAAGTGTTTCAGCTATACTACACATATTTTTAGGTTAGCCTGGGCTATAGGGTGAGACCTTGTAGAAAAAAAAAGAAAAGAAAATTAAAGATTTTAAATTAAAGTAAAAGGCAAGACAATAGATATATAAAAATACCATTATGGAATAATTCTTTGACCCTTACGTTTGTGGAAATCTGTGGTTTGCTGGAAGATGTTTGTAGTCATAGGCACTTCTCCACAAGATGCTTACTAGTTACAAATAGAAAAGTTGTTACTTTGCTAGGAGCAACCTGAGAGTCAGCATTTCAAAATAGATAAGGTTAATGTCACCACCAACAGAAAAATTCATTATCATGCACCTTCTGACATGAGACCTAATATTTCTATAAAAATTCAGAGTTTGAATCTAATCATGAGGAAGAATTAGGGACATCTAAACTGAGTACATTCTATTGGTTCCCTGCTGTTTGAAACTGTAAACCTGACAAAAGCAATGCACGACTCAGGACTCCTGTGCATAGACATTGCTGAGATAACTGTGGGAGAACGGGTATGGATAGCAAAGCACTCAGGGGTAAAGGCTGTCATGACTTCCTTAGTTCTGAGTGGCCCTCAGAATGAGAGAGATAAGAGAACGCAGGGGTGGGTGGACGGAGCAGACAGGGAGCTAGAAGTACAGACTTTAGGCAAGTAGTGTCAGCAGAGATCCACAAGTAAAAGGCGCCAGGGGACTGCACTGATCCTCGCTGGAGCACAGCAGAGGAGAAGATGAAGGAAAGCTTGCTACAGAGACTAACCTTCTCACTCTGGTGTAAGAAAGCTGTCCAGGCAGGGTGTTTACCGCTTCTATAGGGGGTATGTTGTGGTTGAGATGTTAGGAAAATATGAATTTCCAAAACTTCACAATACCCTCATCTACAGCCAAATTTGGTAGAAACCCTTTAAATCCCAAGTACATTGTAAGAGTACTTGAAACTACCAAATTCTCTAAATCTTTACATTAGATATTATTTATTCAAAACTCCATTATTTACTACATTTATTTTTAGGTAGATTTGAAGCATATAGAAACTTGTGGTTTGATGACACACACATCCTCCCTTGAAGGAGGCATAATTTAGCAGAAATTAATATAGCAGAAAAGGTGCTATTGGCATCACATATACCTCAAAATAAGTATTTAATCAGTGGTAGATTACTTTCTTAAAACTAGTTCACACCTCCTAACCAAGAATCAGATACAGCTATTTTCAACCCATTTCAACCCATTATCAACCCATTTTCAATTTCTGTTGTGGTTTCTTTCTGTGAATATTGTACATTGAGGGGAATAAGCTGTATTTGGACTTTTGGATTTTTTCAAATAATCATTATTGGAGGTTCATTTAGTGATCAATTTTACTGCATATTATTTGTAGGTATGCTCATACCTACGTAGAAGGACTTATGGCAGCCTCCAGTTTGAAAATATTGCCAATAACAGTTGTTAAAATAATCTGTGTATATGAAAAAAATTAGTTTATTTTTTAAATGATGTTCCACTGAGTATAGGGACCAATAGAAAGACTATGTATTTCATTTACACATTTCAAAAGGACTAATAAATCTGGAGAAAATATCTTAAAAGAAAATGGACAGTGATAACTATGAAATCATCACTCTCAGGATTGATTTCAACCCATCTATCTGTGGCATGCATGGTTATATAAGAGGAACGTTTTCTTCGAATCACCATGGATGTGTGTTCTTTGTACTTGTTATTTAGATTACTAACTTAAGTTGTGTCCACCCTTTCTAAAGCACTGTCTCACAAGATACCTCAGATAACCCTCCTTCTAGCTTTGCACTGTTACTCTGTAACAGTTTCCTCTGAGACACACAGGAACTCTCTTTTTCAGCAGGAAGAGAAACAACTCCAACTAGCATCAAGAGTCCCTGAAAGTAACCAGATTTTCTAGGCTCTTTCTTCCAAAGAATAAACAAGGCATGCCGCTGTGTGAATCACTCTCAAACAAGCCAAGCTGCAAAGACTCAAAACCCAACCCAGCTATGTGAAATAGATGTAGATCAACTGCGTCCCTTGGGAAGCGCTCTCTGTACAGTATGTTGAGCTGCCTGAAAGGAGTGTTTCGGGTTCCCAAAATTTTCATGCTCTTGCCAGTCCTGGGGTGGGCTTTGATGGTGCAACTGTTTTTGAATCATTTGTTCTCCTGTGAGTAAGCTCTCACCAGTATTTCTGTAAATAACTCCAATAAAACTCACTGTTTTATTAACTGTACTTGTGTGGTATACATACTTTGGTCTGTTTTGGGCTCTCTATCTGGGGTAAGAAGCAGAAGTTTTATAATACAACTGTTTACTGAGTTTATGTAAAAGTTTATCAAACATTAACATGTAAGGCTTATGCTCTAAAATCGAGAATTGACAAATGGGACCTCATAGAACTACAAAGTTTCTGTAAGGCAAAGGTCACTGTCAAAAGGACAAAACGTCAACCAACAGATTGGGAAAGGATCTTCACCAACCCTCAATCCCACAGAGAGCTAATATCTAATATATACAAAGAACTCAAGAAGGTAGAACCCAGAGAACCAAATAACCCAATTAAAAAGTGGGGTATGGAGCTAAACAAAGAATTTTCACATGAAGAACTTCCGAGAGCTGAGAAACACCTTAAGAAATGTTCAACATCATTAATCATTAGGGAAATGCAAATCAAAACAACCCTGAGATTTCACCTCACACCAGTCAGAATGGCTAGGGTCAAAAACTCAGGAGACAGCAGGTGTTGGAGGATGTGGAGAAAGAGGAACACTCCTCCACTGCTGGTGGGATTGCAAGATGGTGCAACCACTTTGGAAATCAGTCTGGTGGTTCCTCAGAAAACTGGGCATGACACTTCCTGAGGACCCTGTTATATACCCTGGGCATATATCCAGAGGATTCTTCAGCATGCAATAAGGACAGGACACATGCTTCACTATGTTCATAGCAGCCCTATTTGTAGTAGCCAGAAGCTGGAAAGAACCTAGGTGTTCTTCAACGGAGGAATGGATACAAAAAATATATATTTACACAATGGAGTACTATTCAGCCATTAGAAACGATGAATTCATGAAATTCTTAGACAAATGGATGGAGCTGGAGAACATCATACTAAGTAAGGTAACCCAGTCTGAAAAGATCAGTCATAGTATGCACTCACTGATAAGTGGATATTAGCCTAGAAATTTGAATACCCAAGACATAATGCACAAATTAAATGATGTCCAAAAAGAATGGAGGAGTGGCCCCTGGTTCTGGAAAGACTCAGTGCAAGAGTATAGGGGAATTCCAAAACAGGGAAGTGGGAAGGGGTGGATGGAGGAACAGGGGGAGGGAAGAAGGCTTATGGGACTTGCGGGGAGTGGGGACCCCGAAAAGGGGAAATCATTTGAAATGGAAATAAAAATATATCAATAAAAAAAGAAAAAAATATTAAACATCATCAATCACTAGGGAAATGCAAATCAAAACTTTCCTTCATTTTTAAACATTGTTTATATTATTGTTTTTTGTTTGTTTTGATTTTCGTGTGTATGTGTGTGTGTATGTGTGTGTTATTCTTAAAAATGGAGAATATAAATCTGCGTGGGTAGAGAGGTAGAGAGAATATGTGAGGAGTGTTCTCCATTTTACCTTTATAATCTCCATTTTCCTATGCATCACCTCTGTCTCCTCTCTATCTAGAGGCAGTTAGTCCTTTGTCCTCCATGGAAAAGTTTCTGGGAACCTGATGTCAAATGTCACCTGTGCATACTTCCCTGAGAAGTGGAATCTGGCTGCGGTGCAACACCAAGAGAAGGTATTTTATGAAACTTGCAAGGAGAGTTACCAGAATTAGGAGCTACTCATTTGGAGGCTTCTATGAGACATTTCTGGATATTCCTCCAGGCCTCCAGGCCACTGAGAGAGACAAGTAGCTGTCTGGACCTGCTGACAGTGAAGGCCTCTCTCTGCCTTGCCCAGTGACAATCTTCTAGTATAAGAATGAGGCTCTTTCCTGAAAGGCTCTCTGCTGAAATCCAGAAGACCCAGTTATGGGGCAGTGCATGAGACTGCTTGCCTCTTGCTCAGCTTCCAGAAGATGCTCATGGCCACTGGATTATATCCGAGAAGAAAGGAGGCACAGGACAAGGAAAGCACTGTAGGGATACGCCTCTGATTTGCAGTCTTTAGGGGAGGAGTAGTGCTGAGTATTCAGACTATGCTAGAATCCTACAAAGGTGCTGTGCAGCTGAACTGTGTAAGGCTTGTCTGGGTGTGTGTTGGAGCTCGCTCCATCCACCTATTGTGTGCATTTATGTATCTATGTGAGAAGTGTGTGATGCCTGTTTGCTGGAGCTTTGCTCTAACCAATCTATGTGTGAATGTCTGTCTGTCTGTGTATAGGTCTGTATGCATGAATATATGTGTGTTTGTATGCATGTGCGTTTGTGTATATGAAGTTACTGGACTCTTTTGTCTTTTGTTCCATCCACTCAGTGTGTGTGTGTGTGTGTGTGTGTGTGTGAGAGAGAGAGAGAGAGAGAGAGAGAGAGAGAGACAGAGACAGAGAGACAGAGAGACAGAGAGACAGAGAGACAGAGATAAAGAAAGAATTTTCTCTTTCCTTATCTTTCTTTCAGGGCCCCTTGTTAAAAAGAGTTCATAGATTTTCCACTACCCTCAGGGAGTGCCAGCCCCATTAATCTAAGCTTTGTTTTCTCATAAAAAATGTCTGTGGAGTAATTTCTCTAATTCCTGGCTGCCTTTACCAGTAGCATCTGTAGGTATCTGGATCCTCCCTTGTCAGCAGCTCTAAGCACTGACTTGCAATGGCTGCCTGCCTCAGTTTGCCAACCACATGGATGCCCAAGCTGGTCTGTGGCAAGTAAGTACACTAATTTCTTAATGGTGCTCTCAATATTAGTTCCTATTAGAGTAGATAACAGAAGAGATATCAGAGTTAACTCTTATGTTTCTTTAATGTGATAGATGTTGCTTGTATTTTTCTAAATTTAGAAAAGATTCTGATGATTGTAAAATGTAAATTATTGATTTTCATTCATGATTTTTTTTAACTTTTGCAATTTACTTATGATTCATAAAGTGTCTGATTTCAACACTAATGTCCAAATGACAAAAGAAAAAAGTAAAAGTTAGGTGCAGAAGAACAGTTTGTGTCATAGATGTTGGAATGGAAGTACAAGCAGAACCCCTTGAGTGGGAAGACAAGAGTGGCTTTATCTCTTAGTGGCCCGCATGGTAGGCACAGGCTCAGCACCATGACAGGTATGAGTGAAGCTTCCTAAGAACTGTTGACTGGGTGGGGTGGTGGTCCATGCCTTTAATCCCAGTACTCAGGAGGCAAAGACAGGCATATCTCTGTCAGTTTTAAGCCACTGTGGACTCCGCAGTGAGTTCCAGAACAGCCAGGCATGTTTCTCAGTAACTAGAAAGCAGGAGTGTAACTTTAATTTTTTAAAAACCTATTTTTAATGATGGTTCTTAAATGCTTTAACCTTCCTTTAACCCCATCACCTACCAGAGGTGGTGGGAAGGAAACAATATTGGGGACATGGACCTGATTAGACATAGTTCTTTGGAGTACCTCCCATCTGTGTTGTCTGAAAATCAGCAGTTCAGTTCACAGGTCAGCAGCAGTAGCTCAATCCACTCCCAAACACCTCACAGATACATCAGCAGTCCAGTTTGGTAGAGACGTGATAGCAAATATGAACCAGTGTCGGCAGCACTACCTAGCAGAGTCAGCCAAGCCTCAGCCTCAGCTTGAGTCAGCAGGAGGGACCCTGAGGTAAGCCAGGGAAGGTCTCTGCTGTGCCTCTCTCAGGGAATCGAAGATCAGCAAAGATGCAAGACCTACAGGCATCGCGCATCTAGCTCTGTAAGCAAACCAAGGGCAGCCTCCTCACATGTCCTTCATGTGTCTTGTCTCAGTGTGTGTCACACCTCAGCGTGTGTCTGACTCAGCTGAAATCAGGCTGCTGCTCAGCCCAAGTCCACCGAAGCAGCAAGAAACTGCAGCACGCCCCCAGAAGTCCCTTGGTGCATTTCCCTCCATGGAATCCCAACAAGTGCAGCTCAGTTACACAGTGTAAAGCAGACTAACGTGTGCTTGTCTTTAGCAGAGAATCCTTTGACCTGTGTCTGCTTTAGCTTAATGTCGCTTCACAAGGGAGCCTTAGTCTTTCCCCTGTGTCCACTCCAGGAAAACACTTCTTCATGCCTTTGCCCCAGCAAAACGCCATCCAATACAATGGACTTTCCAGGGAACCCTTAATTTTCCACTTCAGAGGAGCCAAGGACTGCAATTTGAAACTCCTATGACACATGTATTTCAGTGCAGCTAGCCCGGACTGACTTCATGACTCCCTGCAACTGTGCACAGCATGCATATCAAAACCTGACTTAGCCCAGAGAGACTACGCAGTCCTTCTTAAAATTATTGAGGTCACTACCTTTGCATGCTGGCACATGCCTCTAATCCCAGCACTTGGGAGACTGAGGCAGGCAGATCTCTGAGTTTAAGATCAATAAAGTGAATTCAAGCATATCCTTAGGTACCCAAAGAAACCCTGGGGTGGAGGGTAATAGGGCTCCTCCCAAGCTTTAGTTAAATTCTTGGTTTCTGTACAAAATATTCAAGAGAATAGGTGGTCCTTTCTCAGACCCCAGATATCTCAATCAATCAATTGGTTTTTTGAAAGCAGTAGAAAAAACCTGTCTTAAAAACCAAACAAACAAACAAAAACAAATGAAACAAACACACACACACACACACACACACACAAGAGAGAAAACACTAATACATACTCTAAGCAGGAAAGCAGGTGAACTAACTGCAGATGTTGACCTCACCTTCCGCTCCTGCAAATCAAATCCCTGAGTCTCACATCCAGCATTGCTATAGCACACCGACTACAGCCTCTTGTTCCCCGGTCCCAGACTCCAGTGGATACCATCTGTCTTCCTATATTAATCTCCCTGGTTCTCCAACTTGTTGCTTTGTTCCCTTGGCATACATTACCTAAGACACTGAATATAGAGGACAAAGAAAGTATATTAAAAGCTACAAGGGGAAAGGCCAAGTAACATATAAAAGCAGACCTATAAGAATTACATGTTGCCAGGCAGTGGTGACACACACCTTTAATCCCAGCACTTGGGAGGCAGAGGCAGGTGGATTTCTGAGTTTGAGGCCAGCCTGGTCTACATTGTGAGTTCCAGGACAGCCAGGGCTATACAAAGAAACCCTGTCTTGAAAAAAAACAAAAACAAAAACAAAAAAAACCCCAAAAAACAAAAAAACAAGGGAATAGGAAAGTCCAGGGAATACCTTGTTCAATTTAGAAAGTGACTTAATTTGCTACACTTGCTATGATAAAACAGTGATGAAATCAACTTCTGGAGGACAGGTTACACTTCATGGTATACATCCAGTTACCAGTTAACCACTGAGAAATGTCAGGGACTACACTGAAGCAGGGCAGGAACCTGGACACAAGGAATGTAGCAGAAGCTGTGTAGGAGTGCAGCCTCCTGTCCTGCACCACATATCTCTCTGTCTCAATAATAGCTCCAGGGTGGCACCATCCTGGAGATCTCTGCCCTAATAATTCAGTTGTTAATCAAGCCAATATCCCATAGACTTCCCAATCTGGAGGCAGTTTATTTCACCTAAGATCCCTCTTCTCACCACCTTCTTCCCTTAGTAATTTTCCTATTGCTTTAATAAAACAGCTGGACTAAAACAACTTACAGAAGTAAATACTTACTTGGGAATTAGCTATCCAGACAGATTACAGTCCTTCAAAGTCATGACAGAGAAGCATAGCTGCAGGAAGGTAGGACAACCAACAGGAAGCAGAGAGCTGGTGGCTCTCAACTCAGGCAGCAAACACAAAGCACAGATAGGACACTGCAAATCTCACCTGACTTCTGTCACCTTAAATTCTAACCAATGACAAACCTCCTATGGGGAAGCCAAGCCACTTAATCCACCCAAAAGTTTTCACAAAGATGGTGTCATAAATTATGATTTCTGGAATTAGTCAGTCGTCCCATTCAAACCATCAAAAGAAAACTCCACCTCCTCACACACCCTGCAAAGTATCACCAATTCAAGAAACCTGTGAGGTCATTAATTTGTTTTATTCAGTTAGTCTGGCATCATATCAGTTCTTAATTATTATGTTGCTTAATAGATCCCCAATTCTTTGCAATATGTTTGAACAGTGCAAAGAACTTTGTGTCTCCATTTAAGACAGATACGTCACAGGTTCATATCTGTTTGGACTAACTGCTATTTTCCTCACGATTTTGGATTTCAATTTTTTATTGATTTCAATTTGGTAAACTATGTGAAATAATAGAGGATCTTGTTTATACCTTGTGGTATTACAGATGTCTATTATACAAATGATGATTGACAACTATGTTGATATATTTGGAGATGAGGACCATATCATTTGTGACAATAATAAAAAGAGGTCAAATGACTTAAAGATGTCAGTAAATACTGCTGGTAAGTCAGCTGTTATAAAAAAAAGCCATAGATGCTCACAGTGCGAAACCTTAAATGGTAATACTGCACGATTAAAGATTTTTATCTACTGCTCCTCATGCAGAAGTCCCTACAGTTTAAGAGAATTTGAATGAGTTACCAAATAGATGGAAGGATGCCATCATTTCCTGATTTCGTAAATTTGAAAATAACAGAGCAGCATTAGAGCATATCATGATACTAAAGCATTGGAAAAGTGTTTTAAACAACATTTAACTTGTGTATGATTATATGAATATATACATAGGTATACATACAGACACACATATGTACAAACTTACAAACATGTAGGTACAACAAAGGAATTTTTTTAGACCCTGTATGAATTCCAGAATATTATGTGCTACATTTCTTTCCTTTCTTTCCATGGTATATAATTTGTGTATGATATTCTGGATATGAAATTATTTTTAAAAAGTTTGCTTTAAATCAATTATTTTATTTACAAATCCATTCAACATGAGTTTAAACTATAAGCTTAAACTATGTGCCAACAAGCTGTGCTATCTTGTACAAAAAATGATGTTTGAGAGATAATCTTGCCACATAAGTAGCATTTGGTATACATATTAAGTTGCAGCAGATTTACTACAACACGTATGTGAAGAATCTTAATAGGCAATACCATTCAAAATCAGATATAGTGTTAACTCAAGTAATTCTTTGTGTAGAGTTCAGAAGATATACTGATAACTTAGTCTTATTTGAAGTGGGGTGAATCTATAACTGAGAATGTTTAACTATGACATTTTTATATTTCCTTTAGCAGAGGACAATGAAACAACATCAACATAGAACTTTCCACAATGGAAACTTCTTAATGACTGAAGAAGGTGCCGGTCATGCTATTTCAATGTTCCGTTTTAGTTCCCTGTTAACCATAGCAGAAGAGATTATTACAAGAAACAATTTCAGTTTTTTATTTAACTTCATTGTTACAAATAGTTTCACTCACTGTAATTATTTTATGTTATGTATTACATATTCTTATCTATTTTAATTAATGTTATTAAATTATGTTATTGCTTGGACTTCAGTGTGCCTGACTCTTGATTCTACACAGTATTTGGAAGATTGCATTTACAGTACTCCCTTCCACTTCTGTTAATCAGGCACCTGATTTCATGTGACAGATCCTCTAGAATCACTTAATAAATTTTTTCTTCCAAACTACAAAAGAATGTCACTCTAAGTACTGCTCAAAAAATGAAAGTTATTTGACCAAATTCTTCCATATTCTTAACATAAAACTCTCCCCATATTCTGAACCAACAACTAAGGGATACACATGGTTCCAGCCAAAATATGTCAGAGGAGTTCCTTGTCGTGAATTAGTGGGAAGAGAGGCCCTCGGTTCTGTGAAGGCTCAGTAGATGCCCCAGTGTGGTGAAATCAGTGGGGGAGGGGGTGTAGATGGGAGTAGGTTATGTGGAGGGATATATAATTGGAGCCAGGATGTGGGAGGAGGGTTTGGGGGTTTTTGGAGGTGGTATACCCGCAAAGGTTTTAGCATTTGAAATGTAAATGAAGGATATATTCAATAAAAATATTAACTATTAAAGCACTCTCCATGACTGAGTCAAAATTTATTAATACAATAAAATCAAACTCACTCCTGTGCATTGTAGCAACACTTTTTAAAAAATAATATTATCCTATTTCTGTGAAAAGGAACTTTAGAAAATTATTTACATTAGAAAAAATAGCTCATTATTTGAAGGCTCAAGTTATCATCATACAGTAGTTCTGATGTCAGGAGTTTATAGGTAGTGAAATTGTTTACCTAGTTGAGAAGCAGAGGAAAATGAATCCTCATATTCAGTAAGCTTTGCCCTTTTATACATACCAGGAACTATGACAGGAATAGTAGATCCCATTTGTATTGTTACTTTGACCATTTCAGTTACTTAAGTATAGACAGAATCTAATAACATTAAATATATCCTCAGAGTCATGCCCAGAATGCTTTCTCAGAGAAAGTTATAAATAAAATTCCAATAATGATCAGCATTAATTATCACACATAATAAATTAGAGGGAAATACAATTTTAAGAAAAAAAGAATTTTCAAAGTCCTTAGTGATCAGAGATTGGCAAATCAAAATATCCCTGAGATTCTCCCTTACACCAATCAGAATATCTAAGATGAAAACTTCAGCTAACTACAAATGTTGGCAAGAATGTGCAGAAAGAGGAACACTCATCCATTGCCTTTGGGATTGCAAAGTGGTACAACCATTCTGGAAATCATTCTGGAGACTTCAGAAAAACATAAGTAGATCTACCTGAAGACCCTACAATACCACTCTTGTGAATATACACAAAAGATGCCTCACTATTTCATAGGGTTATGTCTTCCACTATGTTCATAGCAGCCTTGTTTGTGATAGCCAGAAGCTGGAAACAACCAAGATGTCCCAGATAGCAGAATGGAAACAGAATATGTGGTTCATTTACACAAAGGAATCTATTTAACTCTTAAGCATGAGAACATCCTGAGTTTTCCAGGCAAATGGATGGAATTAGACAATATCCTGATGAGGTAACTCAGACACAAAAAGATATACATGGTATGTAATCACTAATAAGTGGATATTAACCACAAATCAAAAGAAATAAAACAAATACAGAATACCCAAGATACAGTCCATAGAACTCAAGAAGATAAACAAGGAGAAGCACCCAAGTGAGGATGATTCAGTACCATTAGGAATGAGAAGAAAGCAATCACAAGGGAATAGGAAGGACCTGGGAGGGAAAGTGGACAGACAGGTGGGGGTTTGGGGAAAAGGGATTCTTATCTGTTATTGGGTGACAGAAAAGGAATGAAGCCCTGAGGTCCAGAAGAAAAAATGGAAACAGGCAACCACCGGAGGTAGGAGGGTGGGAGGAACCTCCAGAATGTACCAGAAACATGGGAGGTAAGAGACTCTCAGGACTCAAAGTGAAGAAAATAATGTGGTTTGGAGAAAATCTTGAGACAGTTCCTCTTCCTCACCATTATGGATTGGGGTAAGCCTAAATGGAACCTGTGACTATATTGCATATGAAAATATACCTACTATGGCTGGATCAGGAGAGGGCTATAGGAATCTCTTTGATTCCCTATGGTGTTTCTTCCAGCATATAAAAACACAGTATAGATTCCAGGATGTACACTTAAATGTCTTAGTCAGGGTTTCTATTCCTGCACAAACATCATGACCAAGAAGCAAGTTGGGGAGGAAAGGGTTTATTGAGCTTACACTTCCATGTTGCAGTTCATCAATAAACGAAGTCACACTGGAACTTAAGCAGATCAATAAGCAGGAGCTGATGCAGAGGCCATGGAGGGATGTTTCTTACTGGCTTGCTTCCCCTGGCTTGCTCAGCCTGCTCTCTTATAGAACCCAAGAGCACCAGCTTAAAGGTAGTACCACCCACAAGGGGCCCTCCCCACTTGATCACTAATTGAGAAAATGCCCCACAGCTGGATCTCAGGGAGATACTTTCCCAAATGAAGCTCCTTTCTCTATGATAACTCCAGGCTGTGTCAAGTTGACACACAAAACTAGCCAGTACATTTAGGAGACAGGAAGTTCAAAAAAGTGTGGTTTTATGACATGTGTTTCTTTAGCTTGACAAATCTCAGGTTCCTCCTTCCACTCATTCTCCTTCCTCAGGTCAATTAGTCAAGATTCACTATATTTTATAATATAATAGAAATGATTATGATAATATCAGTGCATGCAGGAGATAATATTTCATATAATTCCACTCTTTTTATGATAAGTAATGAAAAATTGAGCAAGAAGCATTGCCTTATTTTGTTATTAGAATACATGAGTTTCCTTATTTTGTTATTAGAATACATGAGTTTCCTCTTCCACATAAAATTCTGAAGGTTAATGAGAGGATTTTAAGGCATCTCTGTCAGTGCTGAGCAAAACGCAAAGGAAAATTGTTATATGATTCTATCCTACTCTAGTCAGAATGTCTAAGATTAGTTTAAAAAGACAGCAAATGATAGAAAGGATGATGGGAACAGCAAAAGACTCATTTGCTGTTGATTTGAGTGAACACTGGAAGAGTCCCTGTGAAATTCAGGGTGGAATTTTCACAAAAGAATGAAAATAGATATTCCAAAAGATCCAGCTATACCAATATTGGGCATATATGCAATTGACACTATATGTTACAACAGATATTTACTTATATAGGTTCACTTCTGTTCTATTTCTAATAACTAGAAATTGGAAGCAGCCTACATGTTTATCTCCTGAAGAACAGGTTGTAATAATATGTCACATTTAAACAATCCAACACTATTCATCCATTGAGAAAAGTGAAATTATGTTATTTGCAGGTAAAAGAGCAGCACTAGGAAAAACCTGAAGAAGGTTGTCGTGATGTTGGCATGAAAATTGCCCAAGGCATCTTCTATGCTTCTGGTTTAGGCAGGATGGATACAGCCTAATTTACACTTACACTATGTGGACTTAGAGAAGTAGTCCTTCATGTTTTGATAAAACGATCCTCCTATACAAGCACATAGCACAGAGTCACTCATTATTGTCGTTGGTAGAAGCCAAGTGAAAAGCCACTTATACTAAATATATTACAAACATATTCCAAAAGGATTGAATGATATACAACTTTTAAGTGTGAATTTACCTTATTTATCTCTCTTTTTAAATTATCTTTAATCTTTTACTGTCCAGTCTTTATCACCTTTTGCTCCACCCTCCTACAGTTCCTCTTCCCATTCTTCCTCTGTCCACCACAGTCTCTAGGATGTTGTCCCTACCTCTACATCCCATCCAACTAAGTGTACTCACTCCCTGGGCCCTCATGTTTCTCAAGAGTCAGGTGTATTTTCATTCACCTAGGAAAGAGCAAGCAGTCCTCTGCTGTATATGTGTTAGGGTCTTCATATAAGCTAATATATACTACCAAGTTGGTGGCTAGGTGTCTGAGAGATCTCAGGGGTCCAGATCAGTTGAAACTGCTGGTTTTCCTCTGGTGTCATCTTCCTCCTCAGCTTCTTCCAGTCTTTCCCTAATTCAAACACAGGAGTCCCCAGCTTCTGTGCATTGGTTTGGTCTAAGTATCTGCATCTGACTCCTTAAGCTGCTTGTTGGTCCTTTCAGAGGCCAGCAATGTTAGGTTCCTGTCTGTAAGCACACCATGGCATCTGAAATAGTGTCTGGCTTTGGAGCATGCCCTTGAGCTAGACCCCATTTTGGGCCAGTTACTGGACCTTCTTTCCCTCAGATTCTTCTCCATTTTTCCCCTCAGGAAAAATTTGGGTCATTATTTTTCAGACAGGAACAATTTTGGGTCAGAATTTTTTACTATGGGATGCCTACCCAGTCTCTTCACTGGATCCCCTGTCTTTCTCCTGGAAGCGAACTCTACAATTTCCCTCTCCCCTCTGTTATATATTACATTTAAGATTCCTCCATATGAGTCCTGGGGTTTCTTAGCCCACAGGTCTCTGTTACATTCTAGAAGGTCCCCCCACCTCTTACCTTCCAAGGTTGATTGTTTGCATTCCTTCTTCTGGACCAAAGAGCCTCACTCCTGCTTCCCCATCTGCCCAACAAATAGTTAATCATGTTCCCTTTTCCCTCCCTGGATTCTCTCCCTCCTAGAAGTCTCCCAAGTCTCACCTTCCCCATGATTGCTTTCAGCTCTCTTCCAAGTGTGACTGAGGCAATCTCACTTGAGCCCCTCATCTTGCTTATCTTCTTGAGTTCTGTGGATTGCAGAATCCTGGGTATTCTGTACATTTTGGCTAATATCAACTTATTAGTGAGTTCCTACCATGCATGTCCTTTTGGGTCTGAGTTCCTACTTCAGGACAATATTTTATAATTCCATACCTTTGCCTGAAAATCCATAATGTCCTCATTCTTAATAGCAGAATTGTATTCCATTGTGGAAAAGAATCACATTTTCTGTATTCATTCTTCCAATATGGGACATCTGGGGAAATTACCACTTCTATGAAAATAGTGGAGCATGTACCCCTATCGCATGGTGGGGCATCTTTTGGGTATATACCCAAGAGTGGTACAGCTGACTCTCCTTTTAGATCTATTTCCATTTTTTTGAGAAAGCTCCAGATTGATTTCCAGAGTGGTTGTACCATTTTCCAATCCTTCCAGCAATAGAGGAGTGTTCCTCTTTCTCTACCTCCTCCCCAACATGTGCTCTCACCTGAGTTTTTGATCCGGGCCTTTCTGATTGGTGTATGGTGGAATCTCAGGATCACTTTGATTCACTTTTCCCTGATCACTAAGGATTTTAAACATTTCTTCAAGTGCATCTCAACTATTTGAGATTTCTCTGTTGTGAGATCTCTGTTTAGTTCTATACCCTGCTTTTGATTGAGTTGAATGGGAAATTAGCTTCTTGAGTTCTTATTTATTTTGGATAGTTGAGTTAGTGAAGTTTTTTTTTCAATCTGCTGGTTGCTGGTATGTCTATTAACCATGTCCTTTGCATTCCAGAAACTTTTCAGTTTCATGAGGTCCCATTTATCAATTCTTGATCTTAGATCCTAAGCTACTGGAGTGCTATTTAGGAAATTTTATTACATACCAATGAGTTTGATGTTCTTTCCCACTTTCTCTTCTATTATATTCAGTGTATTGGGTTTTATGCTGAGATCCTTGATTCACTTGGATTTAAGTTTTTTGCAAGGTCACAAGGTTCTTTTATCTCTGTAATGATTGCCAGTTATTCTAGGACCATTTCTTGAAGATGCTTTCCTTTGTTCATTGTATAATTTTGGATTCTTTGTCAAAGAGCAAGCATCCATAACTGTATCATTATATTTCTGAATTTTCAATACTATTACAATGATGGGCAAGTCTGTCCATGTGCAAATAGTGTACAGTTTTTATAAATATTGCTCCGTAGTATAGCTTGAGGTCAGGGATGTTCTTTTATTTTTAATAATAACTTTCTCTTTCCTGGTATTTTTTTGGTCAGGTAAGACATCAATGAGAGGAGAGGCCCTTGGACCTGTGAATGCTCATTGCCCCAGATTAGGGGAATGCCAGGACAGGGAAGCAGGAGTGTGTGCATTGGTGAGCAGCAGGAGGGGATGGGATAGGTGGTTTTTGAGGGGAAATGAGAAAGGGGAATATCATTTGTAATGTAAATAAAGAAATTATCTAATAAGAAAATGAAAAAAGAAATGATAAATAACACTAAAAATTTATTAAGAATATGTAATGCAATGCAAAACAAATTATAAATATATTAAAGGTGATAAATATATATACTGAAGCCTTCAAGCCAAATATGACTATTTCAAATGGCTATAGAAAGGAATTTCCCTAGTTGAAATTCCCTCCTTACTCGACATATTTAAGTTTAAATCATTTAGACAAACGAAACAGCCAAATCTATCCCCTGTCAAATTGACACACGGATATCATTCCATAAATCCATGCTTATCCTCTTTTGTTCATTCCTTATTCCATAGTAATATCATTTGTTTTGAAGATTATATGTAAGTACACTGTATCTGTCTTCAGACACTCTAGAAGCAGGTGTCAGATCTCCTTATGATTCAAAGAAAAAAAAGTGATATTACCCATATTCATTTAAATAAGTTACCCAAATTCATTTAAAGAAGACTTTGAAGTCTGTTATATAAAACAAAAGTAATTAACATTTACATTTTTATTACTAAAACTATTGAAAGGTTAAACAAAGTGAACAACATCAAATGAAGAACTTCTCAGCGATAAGGTGCACTGGGGTCACCACCATGACATGGGGAGTTGGGGAGGGCCTTGAAGGGAGCAGCCACTCCCATGGCTCTGGAGCTCAGGTGACCTTTTAAGATAGGAGCTGTTTTCCATTTTGGCTTTTCATTAGAAAAGTGTTGCGACATTTTTCAGAAAAGGGGTTGATAAATCTACAAACACTTTAGTCATTCAGAAAGAATACTGGTCAGAGAAAGTTCTGTGATGAGCAACCAAACATTTCAGGGCCTTCCTGAGCAGCAGGGGGGGATGGGATAGGTGGTTTTTGAGGGGAAATGAGAAAGGGGAATATCATTTGTAATGTAAATAAAGAAATTATCTAATAAGAAAATGAAAAAAGAAATGATAAATAACACTAAAAATTTATTAAGAATATGTAATGCAATGCAAAACAAATTATAACATCCTGGAGAAATGCCAGGACATGAAACATTCCTCTACATGTGACAATGACAAAAACATTAAATTAGATGTCATTGTAACTTACACAGTCATGGATCCTAACTTAAGACAGGTGGACAGGCTCAGGGTGCTGCGACACACATGAGCTATAGATACAGTTAGTTCTCCTCCATTCCACTATGTTGAAAGACAACACCAACACTGCCTGGAGAGTTGTCTGGACAGTTCCTAAACTCATGTACATACAGAACTCATCTACCAAAAGCAAAGGCACCTTACATGGATCAAGTAGCATACAAAGTATGACCATGTAATAGTTAGGTTATATAAGACTCAAAGATCTGACCACAAAAACCTTATTTTATCTAACTGTTTAATATTTCAACCTTGTCAACATTTAGTAAAGTTAAACGCCAAGAGGACCGAAAGAGGCACACTGCTCCACTGCTGGTGGGAGTGTAAGATGGTACAACCACTCTGGAAATCGGTCTGGCGATTCCTCAGAAAACTGGGCATGACACTTCCAGAGGACCCTGCTATACCACTCCTGGGCATCTACCCAGAGGATTCCCCTGCATTCAATAAGGGCACAGGCTCCACTATGTTCACTGTAGCCTTATTTATAATAGCCAGCTGGAAAGAACCTGGATGTCCTTCAACAGAGGAATGGATACAAAAAACGTGGTATATTTACACAATGGAATACTACTCAGCAATTAAAAACAATGAATTCACGAAATTTGTAGGCAAATGGTTAGATCTGGAAAATATCATCCTAAGTGAGGTAAACAAATCACAAAAGAATACACATGGAATGCAATCTCTGAAAAGTGGATATTAATTAGCCCAGAAGCTCTGAATACCCAAGGCACAATTAGCATAACAAATGATTCCCATGAAGAAGTAAGGAGAGGGTCCTGATCCTGGAAAGGATTGAGCTAACATTGGAGGGGAGTATCAAGACAGAGAAAAAGGAGAGAGGTGATTGGAGAATGAGTGGATAGAAGAAGGTTTATGGGACATATGGGGAGGGGGGAACTGGGAAAGGGGAAATCATTTGTAATGTAAACAAAGAATATAGAAAATAAAAGTATATAATTAAATAAAAACGCCAATTATTAAAAGGCAAATACAACACCTAATTCATAACTCACAACAATATTCTCAGGCTGCCAAAACAATGCCATTTACCTGTTCTCACACTTACTGTATTGCCTGAGCTTCCAAAATTTTAACTAAAACTACCTTTTTTTTGCGATCACCTGTGTATAGGACACCTGCTCCTGAGGCATAAAAGCAGTTCCTAAGATCTGTTTTCAGGCAAGCTACAAAATCGCAATTCCAAGTCTTCTTGTTTGAGCAAAATAATTTCCTTCACACACAATGACTGGAAAAGAAGTTAGGTGACAGTTACTGCCATTTAGTGACACATTTCTCAGTATTTTGTACGTGGGAAATGCATCTGAACTGCAGAGCCAACTCTGCACAAAGGCCTTGCTTTGTGGAATTTGCACTTTGGTGGAAAGTTTAACCAACCAATAAAACATTTCCTTTTCTCTGTGTGGTCATCAATCCAGCATGCAGTGTAAAACCACAACAAAAGCCAAAGTGCAATCTCAAACTTTCTGTGTCTACATTCTTGGTTTCGTTGCTTAAGTACAGACAGGACATGGGATCATTTGCTCTGGGCTGCCATTCCACATTTGATCTTGCTAAACTGCCCAACAAGCAGCCCAGGCAGACCTGGGCACACCCTCCATGGATGGTCAGACTCACATGATTAGTTCTACCCAGCCACAATTATAGTTCTCTGGGAAACAAGGTTGATTGCTAGAATTCCCCCTGAAACTGATACAAAGAAACTAACCACCAAGTTTATTTTCCATTTTAAGGCTTCTCTATTCAACCAGTTCTGATCTAAAACAATCACTATATAAGGCTGGTATCATACTTGTTATTTTGTTTCTTTCTGCCTACATACCAGGCTTACTCTCAAGCAGGATAAGTACAAAACTTTGTTACAAAACATGGAAAAGAAGGCTGCAAAATTGTCTCTCCACAAATGGGTAGTTTGAGTACAGTATAAATATAAGGACAGAGAAAAAGGAGTGAGGTGATTGGAGAAGGGATGGAAAGAAGAAGGTTTATGGGACATATGGGGAAGGAGGATCCCGGAAAGGGGAAATCATTTGGAATGTAAACAAAGAATGTAGAAAATAAAAATATTAAAAAACTATAAATATAAGAACACTGTCTCATTTCTATAAAACATGAGCAGAAAAGTACAAAAAAATCCAGATTTTGTAAATTGTATTGCAGAAATATTTGTTTGAATGCTGATGATTTAGAGCAAATTTTCTTCCTTTTCCTTACAAGAGTAAGAGACTGAGAGAGAGAGAGACAGAGACAGAAACAGAGATAGAGAGACAGAGACAGAGAGACAGAGATACACATACAGAGAGAAAGAGAAAAAGTTCTAAACTAGAAAAGATACCAAACAGATTTCCAATCAGAAAAGTAAATTAATATACTTTCATCAGAAACAGCCCCCGATTCACTCCATGAAGATTTGCTAATTTTTACTGTTCAGGAAAAAGAGAAATAATAACACATTTAGATGTATTTCAAAGATATTTACTACAAATTGGAAAATGGTTTCAGAATGCCATTATAATCAAGTTATGCTTGGCTCCAAAATGATGAATGTAGATATTTCCTTCCCTTGATTTCACAGTTTATGGTTTTCTAATGTAACAAAGATAACTATTTTAACTAAGTGTAGGATCCAGAATATCAGCTGCCAATCACGAAGCAACCACTTCAGAAGCACTTTTCCCCGGTTATAATTGAGAGTGATTGTTTGCAGGGCTGAGACTGCTTGGTGAACAATTAAATAGGATGCATTCCATTGTCATGGTGCTAAATGAATGACATAATCCATTTCCATAAAGAGGGAAACATTTTGTTCAAAGACTCTCAATAACAATTATAATACAGGCTTCTTCAGAAACAACGTCCAGGATATAAAACAGCAAGGGAGGGGACAGAGAGGAAGAAGACAATGGAATTCTACCCTCTGGAACAGGCAGTAGGCAGGGAAAGATATTTTATTAATATACAAGAATAGTTATATGGAATCCATTGATCTTAGGTGGATTAATGTCAACTCTCTGAAGTTTTCAATAAGTTTTAATAACATAATGTTTAAGCCTATATTTAGAAGACATCCTAAAAAATTTAAAAGTCACAACTTGATGATGCTAATAATAATAATCTGTGTGTGTGTGTGTGTGTGTGTGTGTGTGTGTGTGTGAATGTCACATTGTAGCCCTATATAGTAACTCACATGTAGATCAGGCTGGACTCCATCTAAGTGATTTGCCTGCCTCTGCCTTCACTTCCAGGATTAAAAGTATCTACCAGTACTCCAGGACAAGAGCATCAATATTTTAAAAGCCTGAAGAATTCTTTACCAGGGCTTCATTAATAGTTTATTAGAACTCCATTCATTGAAAATAAAATTGTTAATTTTAGAGGTTTTCATCTGAAAATTGCATGGATAGGAGAGGAAATCTGAAACAATATTACCTTCAGTCACTTTCCTATACTTTTATACCTTTCATGTATACATCTTTAGAAAACGTTTTAGATCATCACTAATCATTTAAACTTTTATTTCCTTAGAAATGTACAATTTGTATTTACACATCTTAAGCTACTTTTTAGACCCTCACAACTTACTTGAGCTTGAACCCTTTTCATCCAATCATTTACCAGGAAGCAACAACTTTAAATAAAGAAATAGTAAAATAATTACTTTGAAACTTATTTTGTGAGTTTGTTTATTTAAGAG